>NC_036257.1:4977531-5021457 GCF_002742605.1 Olea europaea var. sylvestris | reverse complement strand
TCATGCGTTCAGAGATTATTGAACACTGAGAACACATCCTACGCTTTGCCATCTTGAATCAATCCCACCTTCTCATTGGTGCACTAACAAAAACATCAAAATCCACACCCATCAAAACATAAAAAACATACATCAATATTGCAAAAACATCAAGAAACACTTAATCTAGCACAAATGTATGTCAACTAGCACATGTTAGCGCTACACAACTACTTCACTTTTGTTACAAATGACAAGGTGAACCCTATCAATATACATCAATATTGCAAAAAATTAAAAAACACTTAATCTAGCACAAATATATGTCAACTAGCACATGTCAAAGTTACACAACTGCTCCCATTTTGTTACGAATGACAAGGTAAACCCCATCAGCTATCATCTACAACATTGTCATCGTCAACGCATCATCTGAATCATTGTCTCCGTCACCATTGCTGGTATGGTCCCAATGCTGGCACATCCACCTAATGCTATGCTGAACATAAGCAATTACTCTAAGGTAATTCTCAGCTGTGTAATCTCGGCCATCATGCAAGCCTACTGTTCGATGAGCACAGACATCTGACCCATAAGAGCAACTGATAGATCAATAAGAATCGAGGAAGTCCCGGGCATGGACTCAACTGGAAGAGCTAAAATCGAGGTAGAAGATGATGAGAGATCAGAAGGAATAGTGGGCTGAGAAGTAGAAGCAAGAATATGTGAAGGACCAACAGAAGAATGATCAGCAGGCTCTGCCGGCTCTGTGGAAGAATAGGACGAAGGGACATGTGATCAACTCTAAGATACAGTAACCTGACCTATAGGTCGACTGACACGTCCTGAAACCCCGTCGGGAAAAGTGACCCCCAAAGAAGTAATAAGATGATGAATCAAACAGGCATAAGAGAGACCTATTTTGTGACCTGGGACTCGAATAGAAACATGCGCAAAATGTGATGACAGATAAATGTAGGCAAGTTAATCGAGTCAACATGTAATAAAGCATTCAAAAACATTGCCTTCTCCGTAGGCAAGGAAGAAGTATGTGAAACTGGCTAAAGATTCGTGCACATAATGCGTAACAGAATTCGGTAATCAGTGGGAAAAGATACTGTGCGGATCACCGTAGGACCACCCCCTAAAGGGTAGTTGAACAATGTCGACCAAACCAGATAGTCAGGCAGAAGGGTCTCAGCAGAAAGTTGGGAGAAAATGGGATGAACAACATGGGGAACTTGCAATGTGCAAGAAATGATATCAGGTAAAATCCTAACAGTCGTACCCCTAAGAAAAAGCCAAAACAACAACCCATTTATCTTATGCATATTCGCATAGAACTCCTGACTAGGAGACTAGACAGTGGAGAGAGGTCTATCAGCAATGCTTCACACCTCCAAGAAGTGAAGATGGCAGCCAAGTCGAGAGAGAGGTCGGAGAGAATTACTTCACGCTTGAAAAGATCAGGACGGAGGGAGAACTGAGACCTGAAGACCTCGTGTGCAGTGGAAGAGATTAACCTAGACCTATTGTAGAAGGTCGATCCACTAGATGTCTGTGCAGAAGTTCGAGCTCGCTTAGGTGGCATGTGGCATACAAGACAGTTGCAAATGATCAAAATTAGAAACCAGAATACTAGAGCTCTTGTAGACCATCTAAGCATGATATGCATGAACTATGCAACAAAGTGCAAAAATAAGCAAAACAGTGTAAGGCATGTAAAACTACGCAACAAAGTGCAAAAACACGCAAAACAATGCAAAACTATATGGTGACATTAACTAAGGTCAAGTAGTGATCGGAGGTTGAAAGGATGATGGCAACACAGATGCTAACACGGATCAAGGCACAGGTAGCTTGACGTCAAGTCGTGAGTGATACGACGTCAAGATGTAAGTAATGTTGTGTAAGGTGTGTCTTTCGGAATGAGATCCAAAAGCAACCAACAAGTAATATGGATCAAAGATATAAATGTAAAGGAGACGCATAAGTGGGGCAAGCAAAATTAAAAGGTGAAAAGGACATTCTATCGAACACGTGGCGTGCATCAATGAAAACCTAAATTTCCTTACCTATTCAACACTACACCCACCCCCACAATGTAGGAATCCAACCTAAATCACAACAAGCCTAGGACATACAAGCACACCACCAAAAGACAAAAAAAAATCGAAATAAAAGTGACTAAAATCGTGCAAAAACTAAAATAATGAAAAAATGCCATAAAATAATGCAAACATGAGCCACAAGGAGTGGATGATGCAATGCTACACACATGATGCATAATGGAACAATTTAGATTTATGAAATGTTAGTTTAATGAAGAGAAATTGACAAAAAACCAAAAATTATCAAGATAGTGAAATGTAAGGTTTTAAACACATACCTTTGAAATTGTTGAAATTGGAGGATAAATTTATGAAAAAGTAAGCAATTGGTTATGTGCACACTTCTAAGTGATAAATTGAACCAGGAATGGGTGATGGGTGGTATTGGACCTCTCTCACCCCAAAAACTAGCTCAAGATGTGAGGTTTTCCTCACTTATAGACTGAATACCAACTCCATCCACAACTGATGTGGAACAACCTCAACAATCTCCTTCTTACACATCGAGCTATGTGGGAGACCAAACTCGTCTCTCTCTACACATCGAGCCCTATGGAAGACCAAATTCATCTTTTCATCACACAACGAGGCATGTGGAAGACTAAACCCGTCTCCTCCCCACACAAACTCGTATCTCCACCAGTGTTGGGTGATATTGAGCCTCTCTCACCCCAAAAGCTAGTTCAAGATGTGAGGCTTTCCCTCACACGTATAAATTGAATACCAACTCCATCCATAACTGATGTGGGACCACCTCAACAATCTTTCCCTCACACGCCGGGCTTTGCAAGAGACCAAACAAGTCTCCCTCCACATGTCGAGCCCTATGGGAGACCAAACCCATCTCTTTCCCACACAACGAAGCCTGCGGGAGACCAAACTCATCTTTCCCTCACACAACCCCGTATCTCCGTTACTATTGGGTCGAATTTGTTGATAAATCGAGCTCTGATACTGGTGTTGGTTGGTCTTGAGCGTTCTCAACCCTGAAAGCTACTCAAGAAGTGGAGCTTTCACTCACACTTATATACTGAATACTAATTCCATCCACAACCAATGTAGGACAACCTCAACATGAAGCACCGGAATCCACTATCCATGGCCCTTATTTACTTTTTTTTTTTTTTTTCACATTTAGGATGTTGGTAAGATTACCTATTTGAGCTAAAGAACCTATACCAATCATGGTAGAATTAGATGTCGAATTATTATGTAATTAAGTGAACAATTTCTAGAGTAATTCCATTTGTTCTTTGTTGAACATGAGTAGAATTATCGTTGGGAGAGTTAAGATATACACGGTTGTCTTTGTTATTTGAAAACCAAACAAGTTTCCAGTCAGCCAGCTTTCCATAAATCTTCCAATAATTTTTCTTAATATGACTAGATTCACACCAAGGTCATTCCGTCCTTGGTTTGTTGTCAATGTTTGTTGGTTGTTGGGAACCATACACAACAAAAACAAATCCTTCTCTAGCGGATGAAGAAATTAGTGATTCCATCATCACTTTTCGACGCTTTCCTCCAAGTGAACCTTTGAAAAAAACTTTTTCGAAAGTTGCATAAGGGCTTCATTCCTGCAATTCTTCCACGTACTTCATCAAGATCCTTGTCTAATCCCATCAAGAATTTAAAACACGTTTCTTTTCGATGATATTCTTGTGCAGAGCTTCATCTCCAGGGCACTTCCAATTGTACACTTCAAATAGGTCAAGTTGTAGACATTTGAGGGAATTAAAAACTAGGTGACAGAAGAATCACCCTACCACAGATCATAAAAGGTACTTTCAATAGAAAATAGTTCTAATGAATACAGAACTGGAATATGTTTCTTTGGCGGCATCCCAAATCTCTGTCGCTATACCATAGAGAAGAAAATTTTCCCCGATTTCGTTAGTCGTAGAATTAATAAGCCAAGACACATTACCATGTTATCTTCAGATTTCCAAATTTTGAATGTTGGATCTTCTTTCTTTGGAATGGTTATTGTTCCAGTGAGATAATCATCTTTGCTTTTCCCACAAATGAACATCATCATAGATTGGGACCATTGGAGGTAGTTGTGACTGTTCAATTTGTAGGTGGTGATGGGAAGAGGGCTACTCTCAAATCCTCCATTAGAACTTTTGATGATAGTTTCAGTTACAGAAGTAACTTAAGACGTGGAGCTTTACCTTTCAGTTGCCATCCCGTATTTTGTCATGAGGAATAGAGGTATTCAGAATTGCTCTAATACCATAAAGAAATTGATAATTTTCCCCTTATTCAATAATGGAAAAATCTTACAGAATAAATAGAAGACAAAACATAATCCCAGCCTCTATTTATGGGATATGATAATATCTTTCTAAACTAATTCTTCTAAACAACAAAATAACTAATTTAAGAAAAGTAGGAATATGGGTAACAGCTTATCCAAATCCTTCATTGAAGGAAACAATAATTAGTAAATCCCTAGAATTCGTGTACCTTAATTATATAGATATTTCTTAATTTTACATCAATAAAGGGGCTGAAACTTAAGAAAATTAATAATAAAATTTATATACAATAAAATGGGAAAGTTCTTTGTAATATTATAATGCCTCTTCCATCCTTAATAACTGAATAGTTAGAATCTTTGATTCGGTCTTAGGTTTTATCTCTTATTCCGTATTCTCATTAACTCAATAAAAAATGTAGAGAATTCTAAAGCCAAGAATTCTGCCAATTGGGAATATTGCAAATTGAGTAACAATCATTTTTAACTTGCAAATCATAAGGATCATTTATTTTTTAACACAAAGACAAAGATTTATTTTAGTGCTACAAAGTAAACAATCCTGGAATTGCATTATTTGGAGATGACACGGATTAGGAAGCAGTTAGAGATACAAGGCAATCCTGAATACAAGATAACGCTTATGAGCTTATATTTAGGAACCCAAAACACAATACTAATGCTACACGCTGCATTTTCAATTATTAGCTATTAAATGGGCATCAATAATCTGTCAATATTATGAAGAAAAACCACAAAATGAGTGAAATAATATATAGAACTAATTCATTTAATTACACATCAAGAAAATCATGTTGATCGTGAGTTCCGAATTTGTGATCACATGTTTTAATATTGCAGAAAAATGTGATGCCTAACTTCTATTGACAAAACACCAAATCCATAAAGTAATATATGCAAATGCAGGAAGGAAAAATTATTACTTATGATGCAATATTAAAGAGATATTACTATATTTAGTTACCAATTTTGATATTTATTCTACGAAACAAAATTAGTGTTTTGATTTCATTGATTTTATAATAATTTTCTACTTTAATTAGGATTGGTTTAAACCACATATAAAGGGGTCTTTTGGACTGTAATAGAATGACCTAATTATATGAATTAAAGTTGATTTCATCTTGCCCTCCTTTCTTCTCTCATTATCCCCCTTTCTCTTCTCTTATAATTTTACTCTTGCATCCAACGTCAATTTAGTATTGGAGCTCAAATTGTTTCCTTTGACCAACAAATCCAATCTCCACAAGAAACTATCGGTATCCACCTTCACACATACAACCCACCTCCCGTTCAAACCATATACACTTCATCCACCACAACATACCACCATAAATTTTCACCCCCCACCATACCCAAAAGAAAAAAGAAAAATAAAAAAAATGGAAAAAGTAGTTACTGTTTGAGATACTATTGTGACACCCCCAAATTTAGATTCCTAAATTTGGAGATATTATCTTTTAACTTTCTCTTGAAATCATAAATGCGAAAGTGATATAATTTTTCTTTGACAAAATGAACATCATTGACTTCATTTTTGGAAATAGATTTGTACTTGATAAAATCATAAGGCAAAAAAAATAAAAGTTTACTCTATTTCAAAATGAAATATAGAACAATTAAATTTATTGTCAACTTTAATCACAAAAACGAATCCAACAATTAAATATGATATTACTGAGTCCGTGTCACCACAAGTCGTCACCTCGCATCATCTTGCCTTCATCATTTGAAAGTGGGGAGGGATAATGTGGGATGAGCTAACGCTCAGTAAGTAAACCTCATGCATATGATGCATGCTCATGATATGGATATGAGTTACTTGCAAATAAAAGGCATTTCTAATTATGCATCCCCATTCTTTCATTTCTTTAAAAACGTTAACATTGACATCGCAAGCTCACTTCTTGTACCACCTATAGCCAATCAGAATGCAGTGAACCATGTTATTTGGAACCCGATCAAATCTACCAGTAGTATCTCAAAGTGGTTAACGTTAACATTGACATCGTAAGCTCACTTCTTGTACCACCTATAGCCAATCAGAATGCAGTGAACCATGTTATTTGGAACCCGATCAAATCTACCAGTAGTATCTCAAAGTGGTTAACGTTAACATTGACATCGTAAGCTCACTTCTTGTACCACCTATAGCCAATCAGAATGCAGTGAACCATGTTATTTGGAACCCGATCAAATCTACCAGTAGTATCTCAAAGTGGTTAACATTAACATTGAACATTTACCATTCAACCGCAGAACGGTTAACATTCACATTCATTATTTATCATTGGTTGGGTGTGCCGGTCCCCCACGCCCCATTTCCCACTCACATCTTCATGGCATAGACATACATCTCGTAACAAAATTTGGGATACACATCTTTAAACATTCTCTGAGTCATTGACATTTGGAAACTTTTGTTCGTTGAAACTTCGTGTATGCTTATGGATGCATTGTTGTGCATGAATATGTCATGAGAAGCATTCATAACATAAAACATGATAAATATACATCAGGTTCACATAATAGCAAATTAGATAAATACATTTAATCATGTAATGTACTCATGAAAATAAAGGGAGGTTTACTTACCTCGAATCCTTAGCAATTAACTTTTCAAACGGCAAGTGGAGATGTTCTTAGCCACCTATGAAATCAACGTGCCCCAAATCCTAATTCATTATCATTTGCTTAGGAACTTCGATTAAATCCACCTTTAAAAATACCATTAACTCAAATAGCTAGGTGCTAATTGGTTCGAGGATCACTAAAATATTAATCCATTTTACTACCTACTTCAAGAACACACACACATATATACAGACAACACATATGTGTGCACTCGCCTAGTTACTTATATATACATATTGAACATACACGTATACATTCTGGCCACACGTTCACACACACACACACACATATATATATATACACGCCTTCCCCGGCAAACAACGGGCTAACCAACGTCTATTCAGTAGACATCTCAAAATCAAAAAGGTTCTCCTATTTGAACAGTGCCTATAGTGATAAACTAGTGCAATCTCACCTCACTCTCTTATGGCTCTAATACCAAAATAGGGCCAAGAGGGAAGAGTAGAAGTGAAAATGGAACAAATGTTTGAAAATGAAGATAATTTTATTGATATATGAAATTTGAATACAAATATTGAAATGAACTTTGAATTACACGTTTGAAGATAAAGATGGAAAAATAAAAATAGTAAAAGAATACAAGGATTTCTCAAACTATTTTGAGAATGATTTATCTCCCACTAAATCAACTCTGAGGAGATTTTGAATACTTGATCTTCTTATATGCTTGAAATCTTGAGCTCCGGACTTGAAAATTTCTTCAATTTGGAAAAGGAATCTTGAATAATTGCATCCTTTGAAACTTTTGCACCATCCATTTGCAAAAGTTATTCCACCAAAAGAAAAGTAAGAAAAGTCTTCAAACACTTTTCTTTATCTCCCAAAGAAGGAATCATCTTTATACATCTTTTGACAATTGAATATCTCTTTTTGAAAGATACCACCATAATAATTCCAACTTTATTTTTTAAGAGATGGTAAGGCTGGAAGAAATAATTTATTAGGCGGTAGACACATTTTAAACATAATATCTTTTGATTTTTGGGCCAGGTAAGAATGTAATTCATCCAAATAACTGGGTCCATATGACTCATTTTTGTTCCTCGCGAGCGAGGAGATCGTCAATGTCAATCTCATAGCAATCATCGCCATTGTCTGTACTTTGAGAATAATTTGAATCAGTATCTGATTGAGTTCTTTTTTAAGAAACTTCAGCAAGATTAGCAATTTTCTCAGAAACTGCCGATAATTCTTCTGGAGTTTTATATTGAGATAGCATAACTGATAATCTAGATTTTTCTGTTAGAAAATCAGCTTGCTTTTCTCATTCTTTCTTTGAAAATTTTGGTAAACCCAAATTTCTTTGTTCTTGAATCCATGAATAAACTGCTTTGGGGCAACAATTTGTTTCATAGAATTTTGACCAGCAGAAAAATCAAGATACTTTGAAATTTTTTGCAAATTGAAACAAAGTATTTTCTTGAGGCTGCAGAAAGGATTTTGCCTCACTTTTGAAAAATTCATATCCTTAGTAAGAGAGATTGGGTAAAATACTTTCCTCAAGGCCAAAGTATATGAACCATGTTTGAAACCATTTTGGAAAAATGGAATTACAAGATTGATGGAACAAAATAAACCAAGAATGAGTTATTGGTCTGATAAAGAAAATATTGAACCATGCAGTCTTGTAATCAAGATAGTTGAATCGTTCAAATTTATCATTAGGTAAATTCATACGTTTTTCTTCTCAAAGTTTTTGTCCCTAGTCTTCATAAGACCAAAACTTAAGAATTGAAATTTTTGAAAAATCTAGATTTTTTGAATCTTTTGGTATGTGAGTAATAATGGCTGATTTTGTTTTTATGAGAATAGTCTCATAGAACTCACGATCCTTTTTTATGTTGTTTGGTAGATAATGGAAATTAGGAGGAAAAATATCCAAAAGACAAGCTTCAAGAGAAGAATATTTTTGCCATGAACTTTCCATTTCAAGGATTGGCTAATGAATATTTTTGGTAAAATATTTGAAATTGTTTGAGGGATTGATTTTTGGTAATTTTTCAGTACCAGTTTGGACAGCTATTTTGAAGTTGGTAACTTTTGACTCATTGATTTCATTTGGATGGCGACTTAATTTTGAAGCAAGGGTAGTATTTTGAGAGGAAGAGAATGCGTGTGAATTTGAAATATAGTCATAAATTGAAAGAAGATGATTATTAATTTTCTTCTTCTTTTTTCCTTCCACTTTTGAGAATTCCATCACTCACACTTTTCTCTCAAGATTGAATAAATTCTCTTGTAAGAAAGTATGCTAAGTAGTTTGATTTTCCCTGTATATATAATACTTTGAAATCAAAACATGACAAAATAGCTAGCCATCTAACAAAGATTTGCTTTGAAACAAGATCTTTCACATCTTTTTGTAAAACATTTTTTGATGCTTTGCAATCAGTTTTGAGAATAAATTCTTCATTAATTAAATCATCTTGAAATTTTGAAATGCATAAAACTATTGATAAAATTTCCTTTTTGATAGTAGAATAATTCTTTTAAGGGTCAGTCCATACACCACTATGAAACCTAACCAACTGTTCTTAACTTGACTTTTTTGGAATCTACTTTAACACACCCACCAAAGTCTAAATTAGAGGCATCGGTTTCAATAATAACTGAAGCAGTAGGGTCAAGAATTGATAATCATGAAATATTTTTGATAGCATTTTTTGATTTTTTGGACAGCTAATGTGAACTTGTGAGTTGTGACTCCATGGCTCAAGGTTCTTTTGTAATCTTTTGAAAAAAGGAGCACAAATCAACCTTATCTTTTTAATAAAGTCGCCGATATAATTGACGCAATCAAGGAATTTTTGAAGAGAAGATTTGTCGAAGATTTCATCAGAAAGTTTTTTAGTAAAATCTAGACATCTTTTAATTGGAATAATTGAACCATTTTGAATATTATGACCTAAAAATCTTATTTTTGTTTGACATAAAAACAATCTTTTTAGAAGAAACTGCTAAACCATTTTTCTTGATAACATGCATGAATATATTGATCTGCTTAAAATGTTGTTCTATACTTTTAGAAAATATGAAAACATCATCTATGTAAACAATGATAAAATTTGAAAATGGATTGAAAATATCATTCATGATTTTTTGAAATTCAGAAGAAGCATTTTTGAGACCAAATGGTATAACATTCCATTCGTATTGACCAAAAGGAACATTGAATGCAGTTTTGTACTTATCTTCTTCTTTAATTTGAATGTGCCAGAATCGTGACTTCATATCAAATTTTGAGAAGATAACAACTTAGAATAATATATTCGAAAGATCTTTCTTTTGAGGAAGTGGATAATAAATCCATTAAAGAGTAGAATTGAGAGGCTTATAATTGATAACAAGACGGGGTGCACCTCATTCAATTTCAGTCAAATTATTGACATAGAATGCTGAGTAGCTCCAAGGAGATTTACTCGGACAAATTAAACATTTATCAAGTAAATCATTGATTTCCTTGATACAAAAGTCTAACAATTATTTGTTCATTTGAATAGGACGAGAGTTTGTTGGAATATTTGATTCATGAAAATCAAAATTGTATGGAAAATATACCATATGTTTCTTACAATTCCAAAAAGCATTTGGAATAGTAGAACAAATCGTTTTTTTCCATTTGTTTTTGAAAATTGGAATTTTTCTCTTGAATTGAAGGATTTTGCAATTGTTCTTCAATTCTTTGAAATTTTATTTCTTCTTTGAGAAATCTAATATGATCTTTCTTAAAATTGATATTATTGATTATTTTTGAAATTGAAGTTTCTTTTAAAGAATTAACATCTTAATAAGAATGAGAATTTGTAAATTTGAAACAAGTTTCTTGATAAAAAATATTTGTTGTTAAACCTTTTGAAGTAGCTTGAAAATAATGAATTTGAACAATAAAAGGAGTATCAAGAATTACTTCTTGATCCAAATCTTTTACAAGATAAAAAAATATTTTTGAAAGAAATATTTGAATTACAAACATGAGCTTTTGAAAGCTTATATTGAATATTGAGTTTCTTATCACTAGTGCCATAAACACGCTCAGTAATTTTTCAAAATATTTTGCAGGCATCAATCCTTCATGGATAAAATTTTGATCAACTCCAGAATCAATAAGGACTCTAGAAGTGAATTTGAATTCCTTATTGACTACAATAGTCATATTGCAGTACCAATTTTTACATTTTATTCAGTTACAATTTCAATTCATCCAATTCTCAGTTCCCACTACATTTATACTTCTACTAGTTATTGTATTTGGATTTCATCACAAATATGAAACAAATGGATCAACGCTCATTTGTTGAGAGCTTGTTCGATACGGGATGTGGGCCACATGGTAAATCATCTAGGACGCCACACAGTCAATTTTTGAATGAATTTGTCGGTCTAAATGACGTACACATATCTGAAAATGTTCACATTCATGATCATGGAAGCCACAATCCAATTGATTTGGATGATATTAACATTCCCGAAACGGAACATGAGGACGAAGATGCCGAATTAAACATCTTAGATGCAATGAGAAAGCAAAAGGGGAAAAACAAGTAAAATGTTGGGATCACTTTAAGTTGCTTTCAACGGGAAAAGTTGTCGATGGCCTCACAGAATCTAAGGTAGTATGTAAATACTGCCAACAAAGATTGACATGGCAAAAAAGAATTGGCACCACCCATCTCAACCGCCACTACAAAGCATGTGCGGCCAGACATGATCTTTTTCTAGCTGGTCAAACACAATTACAATTTGGCAGTCCAGGCGTCGATTCTACGACTTCATCACTATCTACATGGATGTATTCGGAGGACAATACTCGAACTGAAATGATGAAATTTCTTGCCATCACTGAGTTGCCTCTGGCTATTGCCAACAACCAATACTTTGTCTCATTCGTGAAAGAATATCTGTAACCAAGGTATGTTGGGGTAAGTTGAAATATTCTTCGTGCCGATACAATACAATATTTCAATGATTCAAAAAAATTAATTATAGTTTTGCAACAATATGGGAGTGTTATATCTTTAAATTTCGATATATGGGAAGGAGTTAAAAAAGAGAGCATATATAGCTACAACCACACACTATATAAACCTACTTTGGTGCATGTATAAAAAAAATTATTGCTTTTAAAATTATTGAGTTTCTTCATAATGCTAATAATATATATAACGTTATTATCAATATTGTTAGAGAATATAATTGCGAGACTAAAATTCGATCTTTTACTTTCGATAATGCTAGTGTTAATAGGGTAGTTCATTGATAAATTGTATAGGGTACTTCAACCTGATTTCGGTGGATATTTGTTTCATATTCGTGGTGTATGTCATATTTTGAATTTAATTGTGCAAAATGGCTTAAAACATATAAATGATGAACTTCAAAGGATTAAGAACGCATTAGTATATATTACGATCTCTTCTAGTAGAAAACAAGCATTTGAAGATTTTGTACCAAACTAGGGGTGACGATTGCTAAAACATTTTTTAACGACGTAGGCCATCAATAGAACTCTACTTACTTGCTATTAAAGTCATGTGAAAGTTTCAAACATTTAATAACTAACTTTTACAACAATAGACATGTTAGAAGTGATGACGTTGGTATGTTGAATGAATCCGATTGGATTTTAGCTTTGAAAGTTAAACGATTTTTGACATCTTTTTATGAGATTACAAAGCTTTTATCAGGCATTTATTATCTCACAAGCTGTACGGTGCTTGAACACCTTTATATAATTGCAAGAACATTCCATAAATATAAAAATGATCCTGATTTTAGTGAAATTATAATTGCTATGGAATTAAAGTTTAGAAAATATTGGGAAAACTGCCTATGTTATTTCTTTTAGTATGCGGAATGGACCCTGATATAATAAATTGGGAACCAAATACGTAATTGATCAAATCAATAAAGCTTTAATACTTGATACATCTACCATCTATAAGAATTTAAGCAAACATTATGTGGAATGTATGATTTATATGCGGAACGAATGGGTGCGAATGTTAGTCGGGTATCCTCTGCACCTACTCCTCTAACTGAAATTGAAGAAAATGATGTCGAAATAATGAATTTATTTCAAAGCATTAATACATTTAGATATGATGTAACTGCAATGTGTTCATCTAGTGTCATGTCGTCTACACTTGCATTTCATCAAACATCGACCGCAACTCGAAATGCAATACCTGCCGAATTAATTGATCACTTCAACCATAATACGCCAACAGATAAAACAATTAAAAAAAGTTCAGAATAAGTAATTGAATTCTGACGAAAGTATGAAAGACGTTGGTCAATTGTTTTTGTAATTGTGAAAGATCTGCTGATACCTCCGGTTAGCACTATTGCTTCGGAGTCTGCTTTTAGTACAGGTAAAATAGTTTTGGCCGATGTCAGGAGCCAACTGAAAGAAGATGTTTTGGAAGCGTTAATGTGCGTGAAGAATTGGCGGAATGCTCATTTTCGACTACAAGATAAATAAGCTGAAATCGCATGTCGTCAGGTGAGTGATAATTGATTTAATTTTATAAATCAAAATTTCTTATTCTTTTAATCGTTAAACTTTAATTTTTAAAAAAAATTGTACATGTTACAACAAGTTGTTTGTGTACAATTTTTAACTCTGCCTACTTAAAATTGATGTAACCGGTCCCAAACTCGGATAAAGGGAGAGGGTTTACATTTTATCTACTTTAAAATGAAATCGAAAAAATGTATTTTTTGTAAATGTATTTAAAAAAAAAATTCATCTTCATTACAAAAATATTTAATACTTTATAGAAAATATTACAATATGATGGAAATAAAAAAAAAGTGTCTTCATTAAATTATTTGTATTTTTCTGTATTCATAATTATTAAAATATATATATATATATATATAGACGAGCTCGGGAACCGAGCTCCCCAAAATGAACGAGCCGAGCTCGAGCTCGTGGCTCGTTTTGAGCTCGGCTCGTTCAAAACAAGCCACGAGCTTGATTCGCTCTCGACATCCCTACCTAGAAGGTCCATCAGTGTATTTGATAGAATCAGCCAAGTTGAACCGAGGTCCACATAGCATCAACAGCCTCCAGAGTCTCAGATTAGGCCATGGCCCCCATCTCAGCAACCGAAAGAAAGGCAAGAAAATGCCCCCTGTGTTATTTCGCCTAGAAATAGGCGTCAAATGAGGGAAGATAAAGCTAGACCAAGCAAGCCCTTTACATCCGTCACCCAGCTATGAGGTCGATGAGAACTATGACTCGGATAAGCCTTAATGATCTTGTAATTTAGATCACGATGATGAAAATCTACCCTTTTCTAGAAAATCGAGAAATGTCCAGCTGCCGAGCCACTATATGATGCCAAAAATATCAAAGTATGATGGGAGAGGTGATCCAACAAAACATTTGAACACTTACAAAACCCACATGAGCCTAGGAGGTGCCACTCCAACAGTAAAGTGCAAAGCGTTCCATTTGACACTTTGTAGAACAGTCAAAATTTAGTATAGTAGGCTACCTTCTAAGAGTATATGAAGTTTGCCCAAGTTCAAGACCACCTTCTTGAAAAGGTTTGTAGTGAGCAAAGAAGGAGATACCCCTATCCAGCACCTCCAAGACATGAGGCAACAACCTGGGAAATCTTTGAAAAGCTTCTTGTCACGTTTTACTGATGAGATGATGTACTACGTGTAAGTTACTGATCGTGAGGCCTTGTTGGCATTGCGAGAAGGCCTGAACATGAACACTTTGCTCTGGAGAGATGTATAAAATTAGGACCCCCACCATTTATGATGCGCTATTAGAGATGATGAGATGACAAATTATCAACAAAGAGTTTACTGATCACAGAGATATCGCCAATAGGAGCCTCATGCCTCAACAAAGGCAGCGTGGGAGAGAACCGAACTCCCACTTGATGGATTATCAAATGAACCAGGCTGGTACCGAGAATTCGGGACAAGCATTCGCTATAGCCACCTTAAATGCAGCACCTAAATTGACTTATGAGGATGTTACTCCAAGACGAATGCACAATAGGCTGGGGATCTACAACATGCCCCAATAGAGAAAGAGATCGAGGGTGAGGTTCTGTACCTAGGCCTAGGCCAAATCCTCTCAAATATTTCCATATCATTGTTCATACACTCACAATATAGCAAACTGTAGAGATATCGCCTAACACCCCAAGTGAATAAGTCCCCAAAACAACTGAAGGAATGATTCATCTCAAGCGAACAAGCCTCCACCTAGGCACTACCAGCAACCTAAGTGTGAAAGAGGTAGCTCCCCGCCATCGAGATATATCCCTTCGTCGGTGGAGAGAGCAAAACATCGAGAGGTCTAGGAAGGGGCGGATATAGCATAGGGGCTATCAATCTCAACCAGAACACGCCCCAATCTATGAAATAGATACCATATTTGAAGGTTCCTAAGTTGGCGATGAGACACAAAACACTCAAAGAAACTATGCTAAGAAGCTAAGTACTCCCCATTGACAAGCTACACAATAGATGACAATTCAAGGAAAAATCAAGCACCATACATCACGTTCAATCAGGAAGATGCAGAGGGAGTCGACTTTTCCCATTGTGATGCCCTCGTTGTAAGGGTTGTGGTGGTCCAAAATGGGCTCAAACGAATGCTAGTAAATAATAGCAGTTCCATAAATATTCTTTTGAAGCCACATTTGATAAGATGATTTTGGATCATGAGCTAACTCTTACCACTACTCCCTTGTATGGATTCACCAGAGATAGCATTACTCCGAGGGAAAGGATTTTGCGAAGGAAATGGGATAACTGCCTCAAACTACTCTAAATTTCATGGAATTTTTGATAGTTGACAATAGGCCAGCTTATCATAGGGGGCTGGGAAGACCCACCCTAAAAGATTGGGAGCCGTCACTTCCATCCACCAATTATACATGAAATTCTCGACTGAACATAGAGTGGCAACTGTAAAGGATGACCAGAGAAGAGCGCGGGAATGCTACATGAGTTCAATAAAAAAGGTTGAATCCTAGGATGTCAGCATTATAATAGTTGACGTAGATATGATGGACATCTCAGATGAATTAAGTCACGAACATCATGACACCGAAATGAATAACGCTCTTGAGAAAGTGTTCATGCTTGATGAAATCGACCCCCGCATGGCTGAACTTGAGCCCCAAACAACTCCAGTGGATGAGCTTGAAAGTTTCTTAGTGGACCCCAGGGATCCTACCAAGATGCTGAAGGTGGAAAAAGGCCTTTCAATAAAAATCAAGGAGAAACTCAAGGATTTCCTAAGTAGGAACATTAACGTCTTTTCATGGAGGCATGAGGACATGGTGGGCATTAATCCCAAGGTCAGCTGCCACCACTTTAAAATCGATTTTAAGGCGACCCACAAAGGCAGAAAAAAAGCTCTCAATCGGGAAAGATACGAGACACTCAAGGAAGGGTGCAAAAGTTGATCAAGAATGGCTTTATCAGAGAAGCCATCTACCTGAAGGGGGTCTCCAACCCTGTGCTAGTAAAGAAACACAACGAAAGATGGAAGGTATGTATTGACTTCACCAACCTTAATAAGTCATGTCCTAAAGATAGCTTCTCCCTTCTTAGGATCAATCAACTAGTAGACTCCACCACTAGTTATGAATTTTTTAGCTTCAAGATGCCTACTCAGGCTACAACCAAATTCCATGTACCTAGTCGATGATAAGAGCACCTCATCACAGATAGAGGCCTATATTATTATAAAATGATACCTTTCAGCTTGAAAAATGCCGAGGCTACCTATCAAAGTCTAGTCAACAAAATGTTTTTTAACCTTATTGATAAGGTATTAAAAGTCTATGTGGATGACATGCTCGTTAAAAGCTTAAAGGCAGATGACCATGTGGCCTACCTAAACGAGACTTTTCAAATTTTGCAAAGGTATAGGATGAAGCTAAATTCCGTCAAATGTGCATTCGGTGTATAGGAATTGAAGTTTTGAATGGGGAAAGAAGTTCCAATGAATGGAGAGTGTAAAGAGGCCTTCTAGGGCTTGAAAGAGCACTTAGGGCAGGCCCGCCCTCCTCTCGAAACCTAAGCTTAGAGAAGCCCTACAATTGTACTTGGTCGTCTCCAATGAGGCCATTAGCGTGTTTCTTATTAGAGAGAAGGGTACAATCCAACTACCCAGGTACTACACCAGCAAGGCACTTATGGTACCCAAGACCCACTATCCCAAATGGAAAAACTAGCTTTGGCCTTGACCACAGCATCTAGAAAATTGAGGCCCCACTTCCAAGCCCACACAATACATACGCTAGCTAACTTCCTTCTTAAGCAAGTACTTTAGAAACCTAATGCCTCTAGAAGACTATTGAAATGGGCGGTAGAGCTAAGTAAATTTAATATCCTCTTCAAAACAAGAGCAGCCATCAAGGCCAAGCCTTAGCTAATTTTGTGGCAAAATTTGCCGATATTCCCAAGGTGGAAGAAGTAACGAGACCTCTTAAGCCCCTCATGTAGAACTTGTTCGTAGATGGTTCAACTGAAGACACACGTTTGGGAGCCGGGGTAGTCTTAGTGAGCCCCGAAGGTCATAAGCTAAACTCGACAGTAAAGTTCGAATTCAATGCCACCAACAATGTGGCCAAGTAAAACATGCTCTTTGCCAACCTTAGATTAGCCAATAAGATGCAAGTGAGGAAGTTGCTCATCATCAACAGCGAGTCCCAATTGATTGTGAGCCAAGTTAATGACAACTTCATGGCCCGGGATAAGGGCATGGCTTCCTACCTGAAGTTGGTGATGGATTTGCTTCCATCGTTTGAAAAGTTTGAGTTACTCCAAATCCCCCATGTTGAAAATGCACATGTCGATGTACTATCCAAGCTTGCTAGAAATAAAGATTCAGAGTTGTTGACAGTAGTGCCAATTGAGCACCTCCTAAAGCTTTCTATTGCTACACCAGATATGATATGGGTGGAAGGGACTCTTAACTAGATACAACCCATCATTGCTTATCTTAAGAACTAGGTTATTCCTGACAAAAAGGAAGAGGCCTACAAACTGAGGATGAGGTCGGTTCATTTTGTCTTTGTTGATGATGTACTTTACAAGAAGAGATTCTCATCCCCCATCCTCCATTGTATTGGTGGGGAAGAAGCTATTTATATACTCTGGGAGATCCACGAAGGTGTTTGTAGCAACCATTCGGGGGGACTCACTTTGGTACGAAAAGTACTGAGACAGGGATACTACTGGCTTACATTGAAAAATCGTGCTCTTTAGTTTGTACGTAAATGCGACAAATGCCAACGCTTCTCTCCTATTCAAAGAGAATCTTCATAATAATTGACTACGGTATTTAGCCCTTGGCCGTTTGCCAAGTAGAGCGTAGACCTCATAGGTCCCCTACTGAAAGATAGAGAAAGTGCAAATTTTGTAATCGTTGCTATAAACTATTTCACAAAATGGGTTGAAGCCAAGCCTCTGACCCAAATCATGGAAGCAAACTCTTTCATATTCTTATAGAATAATATCATATTCCGGTTTGAAATTTTCCACTCAATTATCTCTGATAATGGAAGACAATTTAACAATAAAAAGGTTAGGGCCTATGTGACGAGCTGAGGATCAAGAAGCACTTCTCCATACCACATCATTCCCAAGCCAATGGGCAAGTAGAGGCTATGAACAAAACGTTCAAACATGCCCTAAAGAGAAAAGCTGCATGTGTCCAATGGAGCATGGGTTGGTGAACTGCCAAAGGTGTTGTGGGCAATCTAAACAACTATCAGGACCCCTACAGGAGAAACTCCATTTTCAATGGCCTTTGGCACTAAGACAATGAGCTCGATTGAGGTCAGGCTACCATCTTCATGTTGTTTGTACTTTAGTGAAATAACGAATGATGTGCTTAGGAGGTGCGAGTTCGATTTCATTGATGAAAAAAAGGATGAATCCCAGTTGAAGCTAGCTACATATCAAAGGAAGATGACCCGCTACTACAATTCAAAGGTCAAAAAGAGGTCCTTCCAGATAAATGACCTGGTACTTCGAAGAGTGTTCCTATCTTCCAAGGAACTAGGTCTATGTACCCTATGTCTAAACTGGGAAGGCCCCTACCAAATAGAAGAAGAGATCTAATCCAGAACTTATAGGATCGAGGACTTGAATGGTAAAGTACAACCTTATCCATGGAATGTTGAACATTTAAGAGTGTACTACCAGTGAATATATTTTGTTGCTGGAAGCTCCAATCCAGCTTTTGTACAAATTTCTGAATATGAATAAAAAGCTTATGTTTCATATGATATTACTTAAATTAAGAGAGATGGACTTTTTTTCAAGTGTAAGCACTTCAGAGGAGAGGGTTTGACCTCAAACGAGGGTCCGTTTAGACTCCGAGGTGCACATCACATGCCTCATTTGATGAGGCTAAATGTTAAATGAAAAGCCTTTGCATGGATGAACCAGCCACTATGCAAGAAAGCGTGGGCACCTCAGAAGAGAAGGTTTGACCTCAAAAAAGGTTCACCTCGTTTGGACTCTGAGGCATACATCACATGCCTCATTTGACGAGGCTAAATGTTAAATGGGAAGTCTTTGCATGGATGAACCATCTACTATGTAAAAGGACCACTTTGCTATTCATGGACCATGCCCCGTCCAAATATATTAGTTTATATTAAATGTCCGAAGCCATTGTTGATTAAAAAGGGTGGAGGCAACTACCATTATACAACCAAACTACTTGTGAAGTTACTACATTTGATTGAAAATGCTATGTATTCCAATTAAAAGATCATATGCATTGTTAACCCAGTGTGAAATCTTTGAACACAAGTGAGGTAATTGTTTACGAGTTAACTTAGTTATCATGTGCATGAACTTGGCATTTACGACTTCAAGTATAACGATTGATTGAAAGCAAAGTCAAGCAAATATGTAAGGGTTGAACACAAAAAAACTTAAGAAAATTCATTTCACTGATGTAAAATTGTTATTACAAGCTAAGGGCCTAGCCATTACAAAATAGGAGAGTTAAGTAACTACACTACGAGGCAGGTGACTGAGGCCTTGATGCTTCCATAGCAGGCGCTTCGACAGCAACTTCATTGGAAGGTTTTCTGCAATAGTCTCTTCCCCGGCTACTTCCTCGGCAGGGGTTTGAGGTATCTCTTTCAGATATTTTCTGCCCTCAGCCTACTGTGTTCAAATTCGAAAAAAAAACTCGTCTACCTTCTCCACCACTTTAGCATAGCTAAACCTTCTCCAGTAGGCAGCGAAGCTCTAATATTCCTCTGTGAGATGGAAGTTGGCAATGTAAATCTTCACCACCTCTTCTCTTACTAGAGGGAGCTCATTCTCCAAGCTCTGGGCCTCATGCAAGTAATATTTCACTTAAGTTTCCAAAAGTTGGTTGGTATCCATAGCACCTTGGAGTTGCAAGTTGGCCAGCTCCAGGGCTTCTGATGTCAGCTTCTGATGATTGTTTGAGGTTTCAACTTTCTTTGTTAGAGACGTGACCTCGCATTAGGATTCTTGGACTTCCTTTTTCAGAGCCTCTATCTTTGCTAAGTCAAAATCCAACTTAGCAGCATCCTCGGTCTTTTTAGCCCTCGCTACTTCAGCCTCAGGCCTTTGCTTCTTTATTTCCTCTTCTATAGAAGCCAATTTGTCCACTAAGGACTTATTCCGTGAGTGAATGTCAGCCAAAGTGACTTGATATTCTAGGGCCACTAATGCTTTTGCTCACCAATGCCGCTTTGAGGTTTATCGCGTCATAGGCAAACACATATGTTCGCCACTAGTCCATCTAGAACTTGTAAAAATTGGCTATGGCACCTCAGACCTCAGCTAGAAACATATCAATCATAGCAGGAGCAATTTTTTCATCCTGCCCCTCCAGAAATCTGTCGGCCTTCTTCAGAGTCCTTTTAGTATGGGTCTTCTTAATGACCTTTGTCTCTTCCCTAGCGACCTCCTCATTTACCTTCCGAACCATTTCTACCTTCACCGCTTCATCGTAAACTCCATTAGCTTAGGAGGTGGAGGAACAACCTTGCTTAAATGGGACACAGTAGTCCCATACTTCACTGAGAAAGAGCCACTATTGTGGATTAACTTCCTTTACTTATGGGCCTCCTCAAGGGCCTTTCCCTTGCCCCAATCCGATTTATGATATTTATGATGTGCCTCCTCAACACCCTTGTCAGCGTGATCTTTATTGAGGTACTCCAGTTTGCTCCTCACTTCCATGGCAGTCTCAAAGCTGAGCTTCAAAGCCCTGGCCCTCATAGTTGAGGTGGCCTTGAGGATAGAGACCATGTCCAGAGTGGGGTACTCCCTCTTCTTGAACTTTTCTGCAAGCTGCTACAAAAACGAAAGTTAGAAACCAATAACAACAAACTGAAATTAAAAAAAAAAGTATGAATGCCTCCTACCTTTGGAGGCCATCAATCCAAAGTATATGAAATAACGACTTCTTTCGATGAAGCGGTTGAAATACCAAAGCTTTAGAGGACGTTTATAGATGTCCTAGATTACGTCAAATTTTGCCTGTGAAGCTCGAAGCTCGATCCTGAATCTGCAGAAGGTTACAACAGTTAGAATAAATTATGGAAAATGAACAATGAAGAACACGAGATGAGGCACTCACGTGCTTCGTAGTACTGGGTTGGTATTGTGCATGCTAGGCTGTATCCTCCTCAACCACTTACCACTTACACTGTACCCAGAACCACGACTCCTTCCATTCCTTAATAGATGAAGGGGTATCCACCACAATGGAACATGAGCCCCCAAAGGGGTCAAGCAATACCACCCTTTGGACTTATCTTTTCCCAGGACCTAGGTCTATAAAAGGGTCTACATGACATGCTGAGGTATAGCCTCGCCTATAGACACCTCTTTTAAGAGGAAATAGGCTCCCACCAACTGGCTCCACCCGTTGGGCAGAACCTGGGTCAGAGCCAGCATAACCGTCCTAAAAAGGGGGTGAAGAGGAAGATGCATACCTGCTTTGAATAGGTATTCACTAACTGCCACACATCCGGACCTTGAAAAATAGCCATGTTCGTGGGTTTTGGGTACTAAGTCAGTCTCCCAATCCGCCTTGTAGTCTATGTGTCCTCACTTATAACCCATGACTCTACGTCCGACCTCCTGGATACTACCCCCTCTCCAAATGTAGCAACCATAACCAAACCCCTAGTAGCCTCAGAATCCATAACAAGTGAAAGGAATTGATGAAAATTACAAAAAAAAAAAAGAATTTCACAATGAGAAATACCTAAACGGAAAAGACTCTAAAGATCGAAGATCTTTGGAGAAGGGAAGAGCGGCCAAAAAACTTGGATTACTTGAACAACTCAGAGAAATTAAGAAAAAGTAAAGGTTTAACAATGGCTTAATCTAGCTTTTACATGACGGGGAAAATGAATCATGTTCGTTAGATTACAACCCATTTAATCCATGCAATCTATTTCTCATTGCATCTGAGGCGTAGAACTCAAACGATTTTTGATACCAACACTTCAAATTAATGAGCGACTCCCACGCGCCATCCGAGGTGCTTCCACCTCAGAATCCAAAATCATAACCAGGATTGTGTATTTAATGTGATAGTCATACGTGCATTGGAAGTTGTAACAGTTCGACTACTTTTCCTGGGTAACGTACAAAAATGCCAAATCATTGGCACAAATATCAAAATTAATTATAAAGATGATTTCTCCATACTCATTATAGTTGTACAACTTAATTCATTATTTTGCTACCATTGAGAGTGTTTTAGAACTTTTTAACGTGTGTTTTGATGTTGTGATATAGGTTGATGAAATTGAATGAAATAAGCATAAGTTGGCTAAATTGGGAAAAGGGCAAATTGTAAGAGATCCAAAGTTTGGGGATTAAAATGTAATTAATCA
This sequence comes from Olea europaea var. sylvestris, assembly GCF_002742605.1. Classification (NCBI taxonomy): domain Eukaryota; kingdom Viridiplantae; phylum Streptophyta; class Magnoliopsida; order Lamiales; family Oleaceae; genus Olea; species Olea europaea. Next base: position 4,998,535 of record NC_036257.1, on the reverse strand, counting down.
AAAGTTGTGTCGAATCTTGTGATGAAGATCCAAGAGTGTTGGGATTCAATTAAATGAAGAAAGATGTCAAAGGAATCAAATTTAGTCAAAATATGACAACAAATCAATTTCCAACCGATAGGTTATGCTCTAGAGTTTCAGCCTCACATTGAGACCCATTTTTGACATAGAAAATGATCAAATTAGAGAATGATATCGAAGAAAAGTCATATTTCTTTAAGTTAGCTTTTCAACGCATCTTGAATCAACTCAATCGAACATTGAACGAAGAAGTTATAACAAAAATATTGAAAGAGGTGAAAACTGCCTTTTCTACCCAAAGTGGGCGCTATGGCGCCCATATTGCTGAAAACAACAGTGGACGTGGCACCACAATGCTCGTCTTGGGTGCCGAGGCGTCGCTATGCCGAAAAATGGATTTTATATTTTTGGAATCTTTTCTTGGCCCAACTCAACCCTAATTCGTTCAAGAACTTCAAGATACTATAAAAACCATTTCAAAGACCTATTTTCTGAAAGAATGGAAGGGGCCAAACACAACAATTGAAGTGGACAAGATTGAAGACAATTCAACAAACAATTCATCAAAAGCAAGGAGCATGAAGAACATCAAGGGAAATTCCAATTAAAAGCTTCAAAAGAGTTTTTCTTTCTTTTTCTCTTCATGTTATTCATTAATTTGTTTTGATTTAATTCTTCCATTATGAACTAAACATTAATATTAGGGTTTGATGTAACCTACTTAGACATGTTTTGATTCCGATATTATTATTCCATTCAATCTTTCCGCTTATTTATTTATGTTGATTCTTGTGCAATGCTTTCAATTAACTGTCCACTAATTGAATGATTTGATGCTTTGAATTTTGGAGCTCGAGAGAGGAAAATTTAGGCATGATCTAAGACAACATAACCTAGATTTTGTAGGTTTCGAGAGAAAATGCAATATCTTTGAGGCTTGTTTAAATTAAGAACTAAGTGCTTGATGATTTTTATGTTGTAGTTCAGAATAAAGATATTGGAATTAAAATATAGAAAGAGATTCTATTTGGCGCTTGAGAAAGGAAAATGGAATCAATTTAGTGTGCTTGCCTATAAAATTTGGAAAGATTGATAGAAATAGTTATAATTGTTGAAAAACATTGTCGATAGTACAGTGAAATCACTCCCTAGGCATTCATAATTTTATAAGGAACTTTACAAATTGCCCTTGTTTACTTGCATCGTTCATCCCATTTACTTTAATTTAGCATAAAAACATTGTATTAAAGTTTGATTTTCTAAATAAAGTGAAAGCTGAAATAATTATAGTACTCAGTAGGATTTAAATATTAATCCATGTGGGTTCGACACTCCTATTCTAATATTATATTACAAAACTTGACACTTTATACTTGCTGTATATATCACGTTGCATAAAACACATAGCACGAGCCTCTGCAATTCAACACTCCATGCCTCGGCCAAAACAAAAATTCATCATCAAACAAAATGAGTCTCGGTAGTTCAGCAATTTCCTGCGTCGACTTGAAATCAACTTTAGCTATAATGAACATTACGAGCCTCAATAATTTAGCATTTTCAAGCCTCGACTAGCAATCAAATCCGGTTATCATCTTCCAAGTACTTCTGTTGTATGACACAACGTAATCAGATTTTAAGTCCAATCATGGTATAAATATCCATCATTGGACTTGGAGGACTATTATTAGGTGGTTCAAAATTTTTTTAATTTTTGACCAAAGGAAATTCTACTCAATACTAAAGTCCATACATGACATAAATAATTATACATGGACTTGGGAAACTATTGTTGCGCCTCGCCACACGTGGCTGACTTATTGTAGCTGTTGGGCTACCCAAACTGAAGCGTCATGTATAATGGTCAGGCCCTGAAGCTGAACTGCCTTGCAACGTGGCCGAAGCCAAGCCTCAACAGGGACTTAATACCATAAAGCTGAAGCCCACTTCTTCGAGGCAAAAGCCTCCGAAGCCCACATCACCGAAGCATCTTTTATTATCACTTCTTCCAAGAGATCTTCTTTCATACAAAAACCTTATTCAAATGACTGATGAGACATTTATCATGAGTGTAAATGTTAAGTCTTTTCAACAAAGTGATGGCTCTACCTGAGTAATAAATGCATAGTAGGCTAGCAAGTTAAAGAGTGCTGCCTAGGATTAGATGTTTGAAATAAGGAGTTGAGGCCAGGTGTATCCTCATCTAAGGGCCACTATTCCACTTGTATCACTATAAATACTCTCATATGTAACCCTTTTGAAACTAATGCAACTTTGAATACAAAACACTACTCTTCATTTTCTCTCTTGCGCGATAACTGTATTTACTTCATGGTAATTCTTGTACAATCGTTTCATAAAAATATCATTGAATTTTGAACATGTTTGTCTCCTGCTAAAGAGCTGCTCCCATGCCCCTTTTTCTTGAGAGTTCTTGATCGTTGGTTTGTCCTAGTGTGTTGGAATTAGCTTACATGTATGCGAGTAGGTCCAGCATTTGTTGTCCACATGGCCTAATCGAAAACGAGGTCAACAAATAATAATATATGTCCGATCAGGTCCCTATGGTAGTTCTATAAAGTATTGAAACTTAATTACGATAATTATAACAGATTTCAACTTAATTATAATTACAATAAAATTTTGTACTTAGTTACTATAAAGTAATAAACTTAATTATAATTGTAATTGAAGTTCTAGGACTACATATGTAATTAAATCTAAACCAATTGAATTTGAACTTTAATTAAAACTCCTACTTGGATGTGGAATTATTATTGTATATGGATTATAACTATTCTATCTCGATAAATATATTAGATGAAAACTAGATATTCTATGAAATTGTACAACAATCATGATACATAATTTCACAATATTCAAATTTAGAGAGAGAGAGAGAGAGAGAGAGAGAGAGAGAGAGAGAGAGAGAGAGAGAGAGAGAAAAATCATCTTATTCAATTGTCCAGTTTAAGAATTAGTTTCTTAATTTAATTAAAAGAAAGTACTCACCCATTGTTGTAGGCTTGACTTGGATAATACCATAGAAGACTTGGAGGTTTGAAATATCAAGTTTTTGAAATTAAAAAGCTGAAAGTTTGTGATTCAAAAGATTGGAAGTTTGTGATTCAAAATTAATTAAAGAATTGATCATCGAATTTAGGTAAAAGTTCGAATGCTTTATTCTTGATATAATATACACATAAATATATAGACGATCTTGTTGATTGAATTACAATTTTTTATTTTTCTTTTTTAATTTCTGGATAATTTCACTTCCGCATTCCAATAGGTAAGGTGTTCTACGGTCTCATGTACGACCGCCAGCTAGGGATTTCCAGCCTCATGGAATTGTTTTTTGCATCTTGCCTTTGGATATTACATGGGAGGCTTATTCGAATTGGTTCTGGAATGGCTTCTCGATCCTATGCTATGGTTCATATTTTTTTATGAAAGATTTAGAGAACGGGAAGATCTTGATTATTTTGAAATTGGAAATGGGACTTGTTTCGCAATCAACGCTCTTCCTAGTGCCAAACTATTGATGACAAAAAAATGACATTGCACTTTTTGATCAACTTCTAGAGATTCGAACATAAGTGTTTTAATGTTGGTATTTTGATAATCGTATAAAGTGAATTTCAATTTGGACCCCATTTCTCATTCACCTTCAATCCTTTATATAGGCTGATCAATTCATACTTGCCACCTTAATCATGTCAAGTTACAATGTACCAAACTAGTACTACATACCATCACCCTTTCGAAGGAGTTTCATTGGTTGGTCAGTTTGGCTGCGACTAGATCATTACATTACCTAGGCCATCATGTCATATTCCTAATTGCGTAGTTTGGGTGGTGCAACTATAAAGGAGAGCTCTTCCTCTATCATGTCACAATGGTATTTCATATAACATCTACTATAGTCCTAATACGATCTTTGTTAACGGAGTCTTGGGTCGAGTGCCAAGCTGACTTGTCTGGGCTATTCGGCAAGAATGCTATTTTCATCAAGTTAAATTCAACGTGGACTTGCGATTGGCAATAATTACATTCATCTGAGATGTCATTAATTTAGAGGGGCCCTCATGCTTTATAGCTATTCATTATCTCTGGAATGTTGGAAAACAAGAAAATGGAGAAGATGGAGACTGAAACTTCAACACAGAAAATAAAGAAAACCAGAAAACGGTGGCTTAACACACGTGATGAATACGAATTTCTTAGAATGATATTTTCCCTATTCCTTGCCGACTTCATTGACAATTAGCTTCGAGGACACAAGTCTTTAATGAGCTTGCACAAAACAATTATACACTCACTTAAATGAACAAGAATACTACTGAGAATTCTGAAAATTGTAGGGGTTCAAGATGACGATGAATATATATATGTTCAAATTTTATATATCACATGAATGTATATTATATCTTTATTTCTCCAAACCACTTATTTACGTCCTTGACAACTCCATGTATGAATTGGTTTGCAATAAATCCTCCATGTAAAGATGCAACTTGCCCCTATTCATGGTAAACGTTCAAAAATTACCAGTTTATTCGTAGCGAGAAATGACTGCAAGTAAGGCCAGGCCTCTAAGCCCCAAAAGCAAGCTCACGACACATCTTAAAATGTCATACAAGTCACCAATGCTACTCACGTTTATAATTCGAACAAATTAGAACATGGAATCCCTCCATACAGATTCAAGAATATAAACTGCATTAAATCTGAAAGTGTTCAAGCGGTTAGAGATCTTCTATGTTGACACAAACCACATTCTAATAATTATCTTTCCAAATATTAATTATTAGAATCATAAATAGATGCAAAACTATTGAGAATAATTAAATAGTTCCTCAGTCAGAGAGTAAGAACTGGGTTGAATCCCATAGCCGAACCAACAAGCTATATCATATTAGAGCATAAGCAAAGATCAACAGTATCAGTACACAGTACTGTCTGTTCCCATCACAACAATCTAAGGACAACTCGAGTGAATCAGGTACTAGATACTGCGAAGGGGGCCAAGGATAAGAAGAGAGAAAGAAAAAGTACAAAAGGAAAGAAGTAAAACAAAAAAGAAGACTTTGCATGAATTGTCAAGTCAGAATGTCACATGTTGAGGTTCCTTATCTGAGGAGGAATTACTTTTTCCATTTTAAGGTGGTTTCTTATAGGTAAACACAATTTCCATATCTGTACACTCCATCTTTTTCCACTTTTGAATGTGTGATTTGACAAACATGTAAAACAATAGTCACTTTAGATGCGCAGTAACTTTTAACAAAAACCAGATAAAAGACAAGAAAGTTACATAAAGATGTCATTATTACTCAGCCGAAACAAAGAGTTTATCAGAATAATTATGAATACCCTCATCAATTTTCTTCATGGATTTCATTGCTTTTGTATTATCAGAGATGGGTTTGGATTGGATAGTGAATCTTCCAACTCTGTGCGTGTCTCCTTGTCCTCCCCCATTGGGATATGACTATAAGCTTCAACCTTTTTTGATTGCTAGACTAGATTGGTAAATATTGTTGTGGGCTATTTCTTTCCTGGAATGTTGTTATTGGGTTGGTTGTGGTTCTCTCTTCTCGACTTAGTTAAATAATAGTTCTTATGTGTTACTTGGAAAGAAAACGAAACCACAATGTTGCGGCTCATTTCCCTAGAAGAGGGCTTGGAGTCTTGATTTATATTCCATCACTTGGTTTGGACTTACTTGATCATTTGATCCTTGTAATGTTTTGCTTTGAATTCCCGGCTATGTCGAAGTAGTTGTACTTAATTTTGATCAATACTAATTTATTTACTTGATCATAAAAAAATAAAATAATAAATAAAATAATAATAATAAGAGGGCTTAGAGTCTCTTTGGGATAACTTCTACTTTGCTTATGTCTTTTTGTACAATAATTTTATAAAGAAGCTAGTATGAGTCAGCTTCTTTTAATTCGTTAAGTACTTGCTTTTAGCTTTTCAAAACCCAATTCCAACTGGTCCTTTGCCATTCAAACCCAAATATACTTCTCCCTTTCTCATTAAAACTGTTCATTTACCAACTTCTATTATACATTTCATAATTACAATGCAAATTCAGGCGAGGAGACATGAACCTTGGAAATGCACATGGGAGTCTTTTAGTTGACTCTATAAAACTGCTTCATCTAAAACTTTAAATGTTTAAGAGAAATATGTCCCAAAACCGTTCTGAACTTGTATTTTTCACTTATTTACTTGCTCCATTATCATATTGAATCGTCGTGCCTAAAATCTTAACACTCATTTCGTTTGTCCTTTTTTTCTGGTTAGAAGCTTTCACTGCGTCAATCCATGAGGATAATAGCAGTGATACTCTGTGGCGCTTGTCCTTCCTCGGCCATGACAAGCAAATGCTGAAATGATAGATGGATCCATCACACTTTTTCCTCAGCCAAAGAAACAGCAAACTAAACGACCCTTCCTATATAAACACTTGCCCTCATTCATAAACCAAACTACAAGAACCTAACAAAACCAACAGAGACTGAAACTCTAATCCAGAAAAGGCTCTACACCTTTTCTTAATGCCCAGAATAATCTTCTGTCTTTACTCTCGCCGAGCAAACAATAGAAGTCGAGAATTCTCATAATCTAGACATAGAATCTTTTGCTTGATTGCTTTATTTATGGAACCATTTCACACTGGAATCAGCAAACCAATTCCGTATGCCAATGTTGCCTCTACCCCCAACATTGGTAGCACGAGTGGCATTACGACCACTCCATGGATGGACACTAGGATATGGAGGAGGCTCCCACAAAAATTGGTCGATCGAGTTATTGCGTTCCTTCCCCCACCGGCCTTCTTTCGAGCCCGGGCAGTTTGTAAAAGATGGTATGGTCTCGTATTTTCCAACAACTTTCTTGAACTGTACATGCAAATATCGCCCCACCACCACTGGTTCCTGTTCTTTAAGCATAAAAGCCTCAAGAACCATGTCTACACAAACTACAGTGGGAACAACGGCTCTGGCAGACCAAACTATGAAGGGTACCTTTTTGATCCTTACAACGTCAAGTGGTACCGCATTACCTTCCCTTTGATCCCGCCCGGGTTTTCCCCTGCTTCGTCCTCAGCTGGTTTAAGCTGTTGGGTGTCTGAAGAGGCCGGTTCAAAGAGTATCCTTTTATGCAATCCACTCATAGGGTCTCTAATTCAATTGCCATCAACGCTAATGCCAAGGCTCTTCCCTTCAGTTGGCTTAACCATCACCAACTCCTCCATAGATTTGGCTTTTGCAGGAGATGACTTGATTTCTCCTTATGCAGTCAAGAATTTAACTTCGGAAAGCTTTCATATCGATGAAGGGGGATTCTATTCCATATGGGGAACGACTGCTTCTCTTCCGAGGCTTTGTAGCCTCGAATCAGGCCAAATGGTTCCGGTGAAAGGGCGATTTTACTGCATGAATTATAGCCCATTCAGCGTCTTAGCTTACGATATTGCCATGAATCACTGGTGCAAGATTCAGGCTCCCATGCACAGATTCCTACGCTCCCCTAGCTTGGTCGAGAGCAGAGGAAAACTCATATTAATTGCAGCGGTTGAGAAGAGCAAGCTTAACATTCCTCGAAGCTTGAGACTCTGGGTTTTGCAAGAATGCAGGACAATGTGGGTCGAGATAGAGAGAATGCCACAGCAACTGTATATCCAGTTCGCCGAAGCTGAAGGCGGCCGAGGATTCAACTGTGTTGCACATGGTGAATTCGTCGTCATACTCATCCGACAGTCGGAGAAAGCATTATTGTTTAATTTCAGCAGAAAGAGCTGGGTATGGATACCTTCATGTCCTTGCGCGAATGGAAGCGGAATGACTGCGGAAAATGGTAACGAGTTGCACGGTTTTGCCTACGAGCCTAGGCTTGCTACACCAATTGCAGCTCTTCTCGAACAACTTACTCATCCCTTCCAGTCTTTCACTGCATAAGCCCTGAATAAGTACGTAGTTTCCACAAGCAATGCAATATTAGGTCCAGTTTCCAAGTGTATTGAGAAGCCTGTATCAGAAGGTGGTTCAAAAATAGTACAAATATTTAGCCCTTCATCAATGGATATCTCAATATATTCATTCCAAAATGTTAAATAGTAGCTGGAACAAGAATATTAATTCTTGTTCAACTTGGAACACATTATTAGACCAACACTGGAACAAGTTCGAACTAACCTTTTTTTTCTTTTGCCTTCCGTCTGTTCGCCTTTGCACCATGTACAATGCGAAATAAACCGAATCTCATACGTATACACAAAAACTGCTCCTTGAGCTTCGCTAAATGGGGAGGTGGGAGTTTCCCGACATCTTATATGATATATTGAGTACTAGGCTAACTAACAATACTGTAACCGAAGATTAAAAGCATCTAACACATTGCTTGCATTGTACATGTCAAAAGCTGAAACTCTTCAAAATGGCATTCAAACTCATCTTATCATCCATATAGAGAATACAATAAAAAATAATTATAACTGAAAATAAAATGACAGAAAATGCTGAGAAACACCTGTTACAGTGAGACCAACCATTGTCAACCAAAATTATTGTGTTTGCATGTTGTTCTCACACACGACGCATCCATCCGGGGATATATAATATTTTGGAACAATAAATACAAAGTTTTGATATATCTAAACCGAAAGGCAAAACTGATCCAGCACAATTCTGGGGGAGCAGCAGTTTTCTTGAAAAAAATGATGCTGATAGCTCATGGAAAAACAAAAAGCTCGTTAACTATCTGACTACCATGCTAACAATGATGAACTATTGAATAATTAAGTAAGAAGAGCTTAAGTTCCATGGGCCTAAACAATCTTGGAAAACTATATTGGCAAATCTTTCTATATATACGACCGAGACTATTAGTACAATACTAAACACGATTCAGCCGCTGAAGGGATCATTTGACTCTGACCATGAGGATGAGATGGACATTCCTCTTGAATATGGATCTCAACTCTTCGTTAGCTTCCATACCTATCCTCCTGCATAATCATCAGAAATGCAATTCAATAAACATGTAAAACCTATACCAAATAAAACAAGGTCGTCGATATTGCTAGATATTTGATTTGGTTGACTGTCAAATACAGATGACTAGTGAAAATGAATACATTCCCGGGGCAAACCCCCAACAAGAGTTTTACATCAAATCCAACAGGAGTTTGAAATATATTTTGTGATGCTTCAGAAACCTTTAGTAACATTAAAGTTCGCATGGAAGCACCACGGAAAGATTAACAGAAACGAAAAGCAGGCAATTTCTAGAATTTTCCTTTTTCCTTTAGATTAAAAGGGCTGGGAAATTGATCAGCAGATGATTGAACTCTTCGAAGCTTTAAAGATGAACAAATTTTAAATGCTTCAATGAATGTCTAAAGGCATACTAACCCGACTTTGGATCCCTTCTTCCCGACAAGAATCTTGCGTTGGCTGATCTTGTGAGTAATGAAGTGTTGCTCAATCCTGAGAGAGCCATCTCGTAACTCCTTCCAGTCCATCAAACGATGTTCAATGCCATATGGGATTTCCTAAATAGAGGAAAGTAAATGAGCATAATATAAAGCCATCTAGTTAATGATCTTCAAACGTTAAATTTGATGAAAACTGCATATTTACAATGATAACTGTGAAAACCAAGCGTTACCTGGTGAACATAATCTAACAATTTTTCTCTCACAGTTTCCAGTGATATGTTCTTCATAATTTCTTCACTCATGGCAAATGGATCCTCATCCCATGGTCTTTTTATTGCCTACGCATAAATAACAATGGGAGACCAAAATTAGAACAAACTATTGGTACCACATTTGTACTATTTACGGGGTTTTTATTTTTATATTTAAATATAGGAATATGTAGTATTACTAGTGTCCAACAGATCCTTATACATTAGCAATTATAGAAATGCAGCAAGGCTCTAGTACAATACATAAAATCGAAGGGAGAAAAATAACTATCAAAGGCTGCATTATACGACCAAAAATTACAGCTAAAATATTTGAGTAACAAACAGTTTCAGTAGTTCTCTTATATATTATTAACTAGTATTAACGATAAGGAATAATGTAATTCCATAGTTTTAACACAAATTGCCCAAAGAGTTCTTGAACTCCTGACAGGAATGTGAAGGTCTATGCATCTCGATGCCAGTGACAGATTGTAATTTCACTTCTCTATAGTCCATTTAATCCAAGATGACACTAAAAAGTTTCAAAATCCTGCTCTTGCAGTCTCTAAAATAAAGTTCAGCATCTTTAAAGTTGGCAGGAAATCTCCCACTCCCTTGAATGCTTAAATGAGTTCAGCCAGGAGGTAGCATTCAAGGTTCCATGATCCAGAACATTGTGTTTGCAAGAGTATGTAATACTATCCTGGCTGCTAACTCCCCCAAAGTCCATGCAAGGGTAGCACAGACAAAATAGCATCCTATAAAATTGAGAAGAAATCTGTATATTTCTGTGTATTTCAATGATGTGCATTACAACAGTTTTATAGGCTGAAAATACTGTCTAAAATAGGAAGATTCCTAACCTAGTAATTAGGAATACTGTCGTCTATGAATAACAATTTACTAAACTAACAGTCAGGAAACAAATTTATAATGTTACCAACTTTAGCTGATTTACCTAATTGACTTATTCTATTTACACCAAAGATTCTTTCAACACTCCTTTCAAGCTGGCTTGAAGATATCTTCCATAGTCAGCTTGCCAACTAAGATGAAGAGAACTAAGATGTTGAATCTCTTCTTAGGTAATCCTTTTGTAAGTACATCTGCAGTTTGATCATTGGTTGGAACGTACAACATGCAAATCAGACCACTCTCAATCTTCTCTTTGATGAAGTGTTTGTCAACATCCACATGTTTTGTCCTATCATGAAGAACGGGAATGTGAGCAGTTACAATGGCTACTTTGTTGCCACAGTAGACCTTTATTGGTAAGGAGTTGAAAACCTTCAATTCTTCTAGTAGTTTTCTAATTCACATGACAAACACCCTGAGCAACAGATCTGTATTCAGCTTCTGCACTACTTTTAGCCACCACATTTTACTTTTTGCTACACCATGTGGCAAGATTTCCACCGACAAATGTGCAATTACCCTGAAGTTGATCTTCTTTCTGTTGTACTCCCAGCCAAACCTGCATAGGTGTAGATTTCCACCTATTGATGTCCACGTCCTTGATATAATATTCCTTGTCCAAAAGTCCCCTTTAGATACATTAGGATTCTATAAGCAGCTTCAAAAGTGTTCAGGACCCGGTGAGTGCATGAACTAGCTAACCAAACTCACTGCAAATGCTATATCCGACCAAGTGTGTGACAAATAAATCAATTCCCAACTAAAATTTGATATTTTTCTCTATCTATCGCATCCTCAACTTAGCAGGTTGTAGCTTCCCATTTGGTTCACATGGTGATTCGACAGGTTTACAACCAAGTAACCCCATTTCATATATAGATCCAAGACATACTTTAGTTGACTAACAAATATCCCTGCTTTTGATCTAGCAAACTCCATACCAAGGAAATACTTCGATAGACCCAAGTCTTTGATCTCAAAATCACCAAGAAGGTTTTTCTTTAGTCTCAACAACTCGATATTATCACCTGTCAAAATAATATCATCTACACAGACAATTAGGATAGCAACTTTACCGTCTGTCGAGAGCTTGAAGAACATAGTTTGATCAACCACAATTTGAAGTAACCATGACTTTTTACCACTGTCTCAAAGCATTCAAACCATACTCTAGGAGATTGTTTAAGACTATATAATGACTTCTTTAATTTGCATACTTTTTCTTAGCCAAACTTTGCTTCAAAACATGGTGGTAGGCATATGAACACCTCTTCCTCCAATCTACATTTAAGAATGCATTTTTTACATCTAACTAGTGTAAAGGCCAGTTGGAGTTCACTGCTAAGGATAGTAAGACTCAAATTGAGTTTATCTTGACTACAGGCGCAAATATTTCTTGGTAATCAATCTCATATGTCTGTGTAAATCCTTTAGCCACGAGTTTTGCTTTGTATCCTTTTATACTACCATCTGCTCTACACTTAACTGTGTATAGCCATTTACATTTCACAGTAGTCTCATCTCTCGACAAAACAACTACTTCTCAAGTACCACTCCTCTTAAGAGCATTCATCTCTTCTACCACTGCTAACTTGAAAAAGAAGACCATCCCCTTTGTGTCGCAACTGATTCGGTAAGCTACGTGTCCGATCAAAACTATTCTAGGCCACAAGAACTTGTCTGACGCCTTACCGCTCATCCGGATCATCTAGTACCTCTTTAATATCTCTTGGAACAAACAAGTAGGTAACCTTAGAGGTAAAAGCTCTATGGTTATTGGAAAGTTTTGTATAGGTTAGGAATTTTGCGATTGGATGGTTAGTGCATGTTCTAACTCCTCTTTTGATTGCTGTAGGGAGATCAAGATCAAATAATATACTGTTAAATGGTACAAAAGTAGAGAGGATAGGATTACTTAGACCATTGCTCGGTGATTCTGACTCGTCTTGTGCAAGTATGATAGGAGAATTATAATTCTTTGTTCCTCTTCAAGTATAAACTAGTAACTCAGTGTTTGATTATGATATTTCTCCCCCTGCCCTTGATGTTTCTCTATTTGACAACGAACAAGTAAAGTCTTTATTTTCAGAACCTTGAACAAATGTTTCGGGCTGAGAGACACTAAGTATAGGAGAGTTTAAAACTGTAAAACGTAGGAGATCAATAATAATCCAAAAAAATTTTCTAGTATTCCTCTCTCTCCCTGAAGTGAATTTTAGATAAAATATGATTGATTTTCCAAAACAGAGACACCCATGCTGACATGCAATTTTTTTGTTGTAGGATTGTAACACTTGTATCCCCTTTTGTTTGGTGCATAGCCAATAAAAACACACTTTTCAACTCTGGGATCAAGTTTGGAACAAAATTTGCTATATGAACAAAAATGGTACAACCAAAGACTTTAATTGGGAGATCTACATGTATCCTAGATGTTGGGAAAAATTTTTGAAACTGTCTAAAGGCATTATATAGTTTAAAACATGTGTAGGCAGTCGGTTAATCAAACAATTATTCGGCCTCTGACCTCATCAAGTTTTGATTTAAGTCCAGCAAGAAAGTTGTAGAAGCAGTTATCCTCAACTACTTTCTTGTAATGTTTGCAGTCCTCTACAGATTTCCATTCGTAGTCGCTGAACAAGTCCATTTCTTGCCAAATTCGTTTTAATAAGTTGAAATAATTGGTGACATTGTCCTCTACTTGCCTGATCTCACCAAGTTTTATAGTAAACTCATAAATCAGAGATTAATTACCCATAGCAGCATACATCAGGTTAATGTTATCCCATAGTTCCTTAGCTGTGTTGTAGCACATGTAGCTGGAGCTGATCTCTTCTTCCATGGAGTTCACAAGCTATGTCATGACCATAGAATTCTCAGCATCCCAGGCTGCAAACAGCCGATCATCATTGTGTTCTGGTTCCTTTGCTTCACTTATCAAGTAACCATCTTTCCTCTTCCACGAATATACATGCGTACAGATTCAGACTATCGCAGGAAATTTGATCCATTCAACCTGCTTGTGGTAATTTGTATGGTGAGAGTCAGTATGGGAAGCTTTTGGGTTTGGAAAAGGATTGTGATTGAGCAGGAGTAGATTAAGATGTACATTCAGACATGGCGGAAGCAAAAGGGTAATTGGCGGCTGGGGTTAGGGTTCAGAGCGATTTTAGCTATATAGAATTGACAAGAAATCTGTATATTGCTGTGTATTTGAATGGTGTGAATTAAACAGTTTTATAGGTTGAAAATACTGCCTAAATAGGAAGATTCCTAACCTAGTAATTAGGAATATTGCTGTCTATGAATAACAATATACTTACCTAACAATCAGGAAACAAATTTATAATGTAACCAACTTTAGCTGATATAACTAATTGACTTATTCTATTTACACCAAAGATTCTTTCAACAAATCCAAACATTACTTCATTTAATTGGAGAGTAAATATTATCTGGTCTTTGATATAGAGTTACTTAGCAAGTATTTGGGCAAAAAAATGGAATACAGTAGCATGCAGTAAATGAGAAGGGATTGTGACAAGAACATTGTTTCTTTCCGCCATAAAAGAATTTGTCGAGAATCCTGAATTTCCTTCCAGAATCTGGATATATACAACATATGCCTACAAAGGAAACTATGATACATCATGTAGCAGGAAAATTCATTTTCATTTCAGTGATGGTACAAAACAGTAAAGGCAGAAGAAGACTCAAACTACTATATTGAATTAACAAAGCCAGCGACATTCAAATCATACCTGCTCCATTAGATACTGAGCAAGATCTTTCACTCCAGCACCCTTCAGTCCTGAGAGCATGAAGCACCTAGACAGAATAAAAAACAAACATCAGGCTTCACAGCAGTATATTCAATTAGAAAAAATAAAGTACTGACCGTTCATATCCAGGAAGATTTTTGAATTGCTCAGCAACCTTTAGTAGATCTTTCTTCTTTTCAACCAAGTCAACCTTATTCATACATAGAACCCGCTTCTGTTTTTCGTTGCGAATTGAGCCCATTCTTTCAATCAATCTCACCACTCTTGAATCAGGCCTGGATTTGAAATAACATAGACACCAGTGGGAATCCAATTAGGATTTCACATATATATAATATTACGAGTCAATAGCAGTACAAAAGAGCCAAAAATTTGCATAATGTTACACGTTATACATGCATGAATTATCGCTTTGTTACAAAACTAATACTTTGAACCGCATCATCTAATAAATCTGAATAGAACTTTTACAGATTCGTTAATAGATTAATATAATTAGGATGACAGGGAACTGCCTCTAGCACTTACATCTGCATGAAATTCAACTTCTTCTATATTAATGCCTTAATAGAACTTTATACCAGTTGTTGACAAGAAACAGCAGATTTAGTTACTCAGATTAAATGCACGTTATACAGCAATTTCCATAGTGCCTCCACCTCACTGATCATGATAATGAGTTAAGAAACCATGTGTAAGCATAACAGAAGATTATGATCCAATGGAAATTGAACAATTAGTTTATATTCAAATCTAGACATTACTGGCAAGATGCAACCATAATAACTTTAAATCAGTATAAATTAATTGTTAACTTTGACTTAAATTAAATTTTTATCAAACAAGAATTTAGTCTCATCATGATCATCCAATTTGATTGTATTTCCTCATAACCATACGATTTTATATAAGTTTCACTATGATCATTCAATTTCTTTTCACTATTTTACTAATTTTAAAAAGGTAAAATTTTAACTTTACTTATATATATATATATATATATATATAAAATAAAATAAAAACTTATTTAAAAAATGTTACTTAAAAAATAAAATAAACAAAAACTTATTTTTTTTTAAAAAAAAACTTTGCTTAGAAAAATAAAGTAAAAAGTTAGTTTAAAAAAAAACATTCCTTAAAAAAATTATAAAAATATTTGAAAATAAACATTTTTAAATTAAAATAAAAACTTATTTTAAAAAAAAAAAGATAATTAGAAAAATAAAACAAATAAAAAAAATTTTTAAAAAAGGTTTTGTTAAAAAAAAAATCTTTTATTTTTACTTTTAAATTTATTTTTTATATATAATGCAAAGTTACCATTTTATCCCCTTTTAAAATTAGTGAAAATGATAAAAAGATGTAAGATGGTTATAGTGAAACGTTATATAAAATTGAATGGTCATGGGACACTAAAAGCCCGTTTGGCTCCCATTTTCTGAAAATGAAAATGAGGGAAATAATATTTTTTTGAAAAATGAATTGTTGAAAAAGAAGGAAAAGTTTTCGATTTGCGTATAATATTATTTTATAGAAGATTGTGTGGTTGAAAATAAGAGAGAGAATAATGGAATGTAATGTAATTGAATTTAATGGGGGCCAAACGGGGGCTAAATATAAAGTTCGATGGCCATGGTGAAACAAAATTTAATTGGGTGGCCATGGTAACATTAAGTATAAAATTGGATGGTCATTGGTGAATTTAACCCTTGAACTTTCAGTAAATTTCAATTAGGTCATCCGACTATAATTTATCTCAATTAACACATAGTAAACCTCCATTACTTGAATGAACATCGCAACACATTTTAAACACACTTATTTTCAAAGTTTACACTAATGACATATTTAAATGGTATATTTACCCAGGAGCATAAGTCAAATTATTATCATTTATGTTGGCGAAAACTTCGAGAAATCTTGAATCTGACCTCAAATATTCAACCAATTAATCACCAACCGAGGAAGCTCGACCTACAACTATACCCACTTGGTTGCAAAAATGCGACATTAACAACATTCATTTAAAAAATGTTGTCAAATCTCAATTATTAACACCAACGACAACATTCACTTATTAGAATGATGCGATAAACCTTTTAGTAACATTTAATTAATCAATATTACCTTTTACATGTTACAAAAACGTATTTTTGTTGTAGCTAGTTGAGGAGGAAGAGTTGCTTACTGGACATTTCACTATAACGTAACGTGATATAATGGTGAGATATGCACCTGACAAAATTGACGAGGATGACTTACACGTGAGAATATTTTTCCCAATGATTATTTACGAGGAGGACTTACTCTTGGAATAATATAAGAATCACCTTTATAGGACTTCCAATAACTATAACAAGTGAATAAGACTTCTCATGAAGATGTCCTTGTGCAATTTATTAATAATATCAAGTCATATGCGATGAAACACATAGCAAGCTTTACAACAAGGAGTGAAGTGCAATTGCCCGAGATTTTAGATAATAGACCGATCATTCAACTTGAGGAAGCACCAACTAAAGAAGAAGAGCGCATGGAGAGAATGAGAAGTTTATCATAAAGGAACAACAAGAACATGTGATATACAATAAAGTTGGAATTGTCTAGTAGTCCTTCAACAGGTCAATGAGAAAGTTGAATATTTCATAGTTGAGCTCGAGCTTTGTGGTCAAGTCAAGAAATATTTTATGAGAAGTACTAAGTCAAAAATGTAGAGGATAAATAGAAAATTGTTCAAAGTCAACTAATGCGAGTAAAATCATGCTTTCAAAGCCGATTCAAAGTGTCATGAAACGATTATAGTGTTTAAACTAATGACTTTAAACAAGCATTCATTGAAAGACAACCGAATTTTCTTAATTCTACCTTTTTTGTTTTCAATTTTTAAGGTAGGACTTATTTTACATTTTTTGGATTTTCTTTCGAGCAATTTAGAGTCGATGTAATAAAAAATAAGTTAGGTTAAAAAAAATCCCACAAACTTTCATTGGTGCCACTGACCCTTTAAAGCTAATTATATGTTCTTGTCTATTTTCAAAAATAATAAGATAATTTAAAAACCAAACAAATGAAGCTAAAGGAGAAAAGGGGCCAAGTGATAAAGGTGAAGAATTATCTTATGAGAATGGAGTATTACTATCATTTCTTAGGCTTGATTTATGCTTACAATGAAAATAATGTAACTTTAAGTTTGGGGTCGGCTCAACTCATAGGGTCAGTTGTGTGCTTGTTTTAGTGATTTACATTAATCCATAAAAAATGAAATTTTAAAAATTTCAATAAATAAATAAATAAAAATAGAAAAACTATGCTTTTGTGTTACTTAATTGTATAACATTGCCATCTAATGATGATTTTATAGTTAATAAAATTTCAGCATGATTTATGATGTCACTAAATTAAGCTATTTGTGCTTAGGGCCTGTTTGGGCCCGATTTTTTCACGCAAAAAATTGATTTTTTTATCGTTATTTCACTATTTCAGTCGTCAGATTTGATTTCTTCTCTCACAAGTGGATCCCACTTTTCTCCTAACGATCAAAAAATCAATTCTCAAAATCACTCCCAAATAGGCTCTTATTTTCTATTTATTGCTTATCAATGTGAGACCTTGTGATATCAATGAGCAGAGTCATTTTTAATTGTTATTGAGGTTTGGAATCCTTTTGTAGTGGGATGAATTGTTTGAGTTGGTAGAATTGTTTGCACATTACGTCCAATACCCCATATACAATCAAAATAAATCACTTTCTGGGGGGTGGTTAAACCTATAAGAATAGGAAGTGGCATGACATTGGTATCACAAATGTTTGAGCAAAATTGCCACCTACAAGTGAGTTGAAAAAGGATATGCACTTCCATGGCGAAGTCTTGAACACTAATTTAAGGATCTAAATGTCTAATTAGTTTGATTTGCCGAGTGGAAATTTGAAGGCTTAACGTTCAAAATTAGGGAATAAACACGTGTTTTTATTGGTCCACTAAAACAACTTTGAGTGGGGAAGTAATGAGTGGTTTAAGAGCAAATCTTTAGAAACTTAATATATGTTTGGGAGTATGTGTATCTCACGAGTGAAAGAGGAAAAAGAGCCATTAAAGTTTGGGATTGGAACCAACTTGAAAAATTATTCTTTTATGGAATTTTAATTGGATCAAGGTGATAGTTGAATTTGGCTATGGACACACCAGTCAAGCATCAGCAGGGAAAAGAGCCATTAAAGTTTGGGATTGGAACCAACTTGAAAAATTATTCTTTTATGGAATTTTAATTGGATCAAGGTGATAGTTGAATTTGGCTATGGACACACCAGTCAAGCATCAGCAGGGGCGAACCTAGACTTTTTGTGCAATGGGGTCAAAATTTAAAGTGCAAATTTTTAAAAATAATATAATATTAATGAAAATAATTATATTATTATTAATTTTATTAAATGAATTTTGTTGTGTATATAGTGTTGTTTACCTTTTCGTTGACAGAAACTGAGCTAACGACAAGTAAATCAAATTAAATGTATAAAGTAAATGAATTGAAATAAAATTCACATTTAATTTAGGAAATAAATGAATTTTAAATTTAATGCAAAAGTAATTCGATAGTAATTCAAATTAGATTTAATTCTTATCGATCTTAAAATTTTTGACATCTGCAAAAATAATAAATGTTAATAAGATAATTAAAAGTTTTTAATGAAAAAATGAGCTAGACGTCTCTTTTTAGGTGTATATTTGACATATATTTAACTATTTTCGATAATCATTTGGACCATTCAATATGACTACAAATGTAACTCTCGAAAAGAGCTTCTAGATGACGTAGGCGATTTGTAGATTCGGATAGTATACGATCATTGGCGAATTTTGAAAATTAGCATATTATTGAAATTTTTGAAATAATAGTTTGGAACGGCCTATTTTGATGCATCGTAACTTGTGCTATTGTTGGTTATTTTGCATGCCACTAACTAGCGAAAGCTAGGTCATAAGCACTTTGAAATTGTATTAAAAATGAAATATTTCAATTTCACTTGACATTCTGTAATGAGTACGCTAAAGTAGATCACAAAAGGGTCAAAACATTATTTAAAAAAAGGAAAACAAGAAAGAAAATCAAAATTTTGTGGGGGGATAAATGACCCCATGCGGTTCTGGACCGCCCATGAGCTTCAGATAAGTTAAATTCTTTTTTTTTATCGCATTAATCAGAAGCCTATTATAAATTACTCAATGAGAAATCTGTTGTTTCTGGAGTTTGAAGTTACTCCTTCGAAAACAATCCGACAGAATCACCTGAATGCAAGAATTGATCAACAGGATCCAAAATTGTAATTCGAGCCCACCGACTTCACGATGTTTCCTTAAAACGAATTTGCTGCCTTCAATGGTGCTAAAGGCGTCCAGCAATCGTTTCCCAGGATAGAACGAATTTTCGTCTCCTACGGAAGCAGCACTGCAGTCTGCAGGAATTCCAACGAACTCAACGAAGTGTGTTTTACTTCGAAACAATATCAGAACGAGAGAGAGGGAAATGAGATTCAAAGCACAAAAAGTTTGCAATGAAAATGGTGTGAATTTTCTGGTAGAAAGGCTGGCTATTTATAGACTTGTTCGTGACCATTCGAACAGTCATCACCTTTCAGACAAGCCTCAAAAATCCGAATAGACATTCTGTTCTTAAAAGTCGTGTCTGTTAAGTCGGTTAACAGTGGGCTAACAGTCGACTGTTTGGTCGGTAAACAGTCGACTGTTAAAAGAAAATAAAACGCCCGGAATAAGCCAAAATTTAAATTTCATATTGTACCCAAGAATTTGATTATTTACAATTTGGCCCAAAACTTTAAATAAATTTTGTCCAAAAAGTTAATATAGTGTAAAGGTCCAACCGCACCCGCACCGAACCGGACTCGGGCACGTGCTCGTGCCGTGCCGTGCCGAGCCGAGCCGGCCGGACGGACGACGGTGATGGCACGCGCGTGTGGGTTTATGACCGAACCCAATAGGATATAGGTTTTTCCCCTTCCAAAGGTTATTGGTACCCCTTGGGGCCCAAACCCAATTCCAAACTTCCACTTTATAAACCACACCAAAGTTTCCTAACTTTCCTATGTGGGATAAGTGTTTGGAAAATCAAATTCTTCCATAATCCTTAGTTTATGTGGGTTACTTTAACACTTAATATTTCATTCAATTTTAAATGGTTTTCGATAAATAAATATATCACGTTAATCATCTCGCGGAGTAGAACGTGAATATGCTAGGTCCCGTATTAATTAAAAGGTGGGTCCCACTAAAATTTGGGCTCAAAGTTGACCCATTAACCATTTTTTCCAACAATCTCCCACATGAATGAAATATATTGGCCTTATTTCAAACGATAACATCTGATATGTTTTTCAAAGAAAAAATTGAAGAAGACTGCATCGGGATAAGTAGTCAATGACTTTGAACTTTCCCTAGTAAAATCTATCGGAATTCCTTAGCCAATCAGTAGCAAGTTGCTTTGAACAGTCAGTCGTTTATGGAAACCTAGACAATAGAAGTCACACAGTTTTCTTCGAACACAGTTGGTTCTCACGTTTG
>NC_036257.1:4975721-4977242 GCF_002742605.1 Olea europaea var. sylvestris | reverse complement strand
AGAGTAATTGTCTAACAGTATTGTGTCTACGACGTATATGTCGAGATTTACCGTTGTACATTGCATTTTGTACCCTACCAATTGCTGATTGACTATCGCAATGGATACATATAGTAGGCACAGGTTTTATCCAACATGGAATATCTTCTAGAAAGTTTCGTAGCCATTCGGCTTCTTCTCCAGCTTTGTCTAATGCAATGAATTCAGATTCCATTGTTGATCTGGCTATACATGTTTGTTTTGAAGATTTCCATGATATTGCAGCACCTCCAAGTGTAAAGACATATCCACTTGTTGATTTGGAGTCTTTAGTATCTGATATCCAATTTGCATCACAGTATCCTTCAAGTACTGCTGGATATCTCGAATAGTGCAATCCAAAATTTTGGGTATGTTTTAAATACCCTAAAGCTCTAACAATAGTCTTCCAATGATCAGTGCTTGGATTACTTGTATATCGACTTAACCTACTAATTGAATAGGCAATATCAGGTCGAGTGCAATTCATGACATACATTAAACTGCCAATGATATGAGAGTATTCCAATTGAGACTTACTATCTCCAGTATTGGAAACAAGATGCGTACTAACATCCATAGGTGTTTTCATAGAAATAAGATTATTTTTCTTGAATTTATCAAGAATCTTCTCAATGTAGTGTGATTGAGACAATATGAGACCATCAGATGTTCTAGAAATTTTAATTCCTAATATAATATCGGCCACACCTAAATCCTTCATTTCAAATTTACTTGTTAGCATCCTTTTTGTAGTTTGAATTATGGTATCATTGTTACCCATAATCAACATGTCATGTACATATAAACATACCATGACATATCCATTTGGAGTGTTCCTGACATAAACACACTTGTCACACTCGTTAATTTTGAAACCATTTGACATCATAACCATGTCAAATTTTTCATGCCATTTCTTAGGAGCTTGCTTTAATCCATATAGTAATTTAATAAGTCGACACACTTTCTTTTCTTGTCCTGAGGCCACAAATCCTTCAGGTTGCTCCATATAAATTTCTTCATCTAATTCCCTATTCAAAAATGCCGTTTTAACATCCATTTGATGTATATCCAAACCATTCGATGCTGCTATTGCAATAAGCATACGTATGGATGTGATTCTTGTCACATGAGAATAGGTATCGAAATAATCAAAACCTTCTTTTTGCTTATAGCCTTTAGCGACAAGTCTTGCTTTATATTTGTCAACTGATCCATCTGCTTTCATTTTCCTTTTGAAAATCCATTTACATCCCAAAGACTTATTACCGAAAGGGAGGTCTACTAATTCCCAAGTATGATTTTGTAGTATGGATTCAATTTCACTATGAACAGCTTCTTTCCAATATGAAGCTTCGGTTGATGACATAGCCTCCTTAAAACTTTGAGGTTCATTTTCTAACAAATATGTTAGAAAATCAGGCCCAAAGGAGGTTGACGTCCTAGCCCTCTTGCTTCATCTAGGTTGTTCATTTATAGATTCTTGATCTATAGTCTCTT
>NC_036257.1:4910624-4975427 GCF_002742605.1 Olea europaea var. sylvestris | reverse complement strand
CCCCCACAAGTTCTGCGGTAATCCAGAACTTATTAACATAGCATTCATCATCTCCTTCAATGTTCGATTCTTGCGTTCAGCAATACCATTAGATTGAGGAGAATAAGGCGCGGTAGTTTGATGAATAATTCCGTGTTCCGAACAGAATTTCTCAAATGGTGAATCATATTCACCACCTCTATCACTTCTTATGGCCTTAATCCTTTTGCTAAGTTGATTTTCAACTTCTAACTTGTAGTGTTTAAACACTTCAATTGCTTCGTCTTTGCTTTTGATCAAATACATATAGGAATATCGAGTACAATCATCGATAAAAGTGATAAAGTACTTATTACCTCCTCTAGTTTGAACAAATTTTAAATCACATATGTCGGTGTAAATTAAATCTAGTTGTTCGGTACTTCTTTCAATAGAACGAAAGGGTAGACGTGACATTTTGGCTTCTACACATATATCGCATTTGTGATTAGGATTTAAATCACACTTTGGTAATAAATCTAATTTGATTAGTCTACGCAAAGTATTATAACTTGTATGTCCTAATCGTTCATGCCAAATGTTAAATGACTCAAGTAAGTAAGAAGAAGATGTATTATTATTCATAATTGGAGGTACAACAGTCATTACATTCAATTTAAAGAGCCCCTCATTCAGGTAGCCTTTTCCTACAAACATTTCATTCTTTGAGAGTACAAATTTGTCCGAGACAAATACTAGTTTAAACCCGTTCTTACTTAGTAGAGAACCAAATACCAAGTTTTTCCTAATATTGGGCACATGAAGAACATCATTCAGAGTGAGCTCTTTTCCACTTGTCATTTTCAGCACTATCTTCCCATGTCCTTCTACCTTGGAAGATGACGAGTTTCCCATGTAAAGATGTTCATCATGATCCATTGCTTTGTAGGTAGAGAACATCCCGCGGTTTGAGCATATGTGACTAGTAGCTCCAGTATCTACCCACCACTCCTTAGTGTTTCCAATTAAGTTGCATTCAGAGACGACCGCAGAAAGATTCATGTCTTGTACCTTATCAGTGAGGTTCTCATGTTCTGTTACATTGGCCTGGTTAGTTTTTCCCTTCACATTTTTTGGCTTTCGACAATTCTTGGATCGATGTCCTGCCTTGCCACAATTATAACAGTTGCCTTTAAACTTTTTAGCAATTTTTGAAGAACCAATTTGTCCTTCCCCATTGTGCTCCTCTTTTTGCTTGTCTTGAAGCCTCCTTCTACAATGTTGGCTTTTGATTCTATCGAATTCGATGCACCATTCCTTTTTTCAGTTTTGTGATTGTCTTCTTCTATTCTCAATCGAACAATGATATCTTCAAGTTTCATTTCCTTCCACTTGTGCTTTAGGTAATTCTTGAAGTCCTTCCATGAAGGTGGTAATTTCTCAATTAGTGCAGCGATTTGGAATGATTCACTTAGTTTCATTCCTTCGGCATGGATGTCGCTAAGTATGATCTGAAGTTCTTGAACTTGGGATATGACAGTCTTGTTGTCAACCATTTTATAATCCAAAAAATGACCAACGATGAATTTCTTCGTGCCGACATCTTCGATTTTGTACTTTGTGTCCAAAGATTCCCACAGTTCTTTTGCGAACTTAGCATTGCAGTACACATTATATAATGTGTTATCCAGTCCATTAAGTACATAATTTCTGCATAAGAAATCAGAATGCTTCCATGCATCAACCGCAACCAATTTTTCAGCATCACTGTCTTGCTCGGTATATGAAGGCACGTTTTCTTTGAGAAATTTAGCCGGATTTAATGTCGTCAGATAAAAAAGCATTTTTTGTCGCCAACGCTTGAAATCTGACCCATTAAACTTTTCTGGTTTTTCCCCAGTCGTATTCGGGAGTGTGGTACCAGAAGTTGTCATTTCTGAATCACAATCAGAAGATCAACGGTAAGAAGGAGTAGAAACAGAAACAAAATAATAATAGGAAAAATTCGTTTTAAGATTGTTCTTTCTGGAGTTTGAAGTTACTCCTTCGAAAACAATCCGACAGAATCACCTGAATGCAAGAATTGATCAACAAGATCCAAAATTGTAATTCGAGCCCACCGACTTCACGATGTTTCCTTAAAACGAATTTGCTGCATTCAATGGTGCTAAAGGCGTCCAGCAATCGTTTCCCAAGATAGAACGAATTTTCGTCTCCTACGGAAGCAGCACTGCAGTCTGCAGGAGTTCCAACGAACTTAACGAAGTGTGTTTTACTTCGAGACAATATCAGAACGAGAGAGAGGAAAATGAGATTCAAAGTACAGAAAGTTTGCAATGAAAATGGTGTGAATTTTCTGGTAGAAAGGCTGGCTATTTATAGACTTGTTCGTGGCCATTCGAACAGTCATACCTTTCAGACAAGCCTCAAAAATCCGAACAGACATGTTGTTCTTAAAAGTCGTGTCTGTTAAGTCGGTTAACAGTCGGCTAAAAGTCGACTGTTTGGTCGGTAAACAGTCGACTGTTAAAAGAAAATAAAACACCCGGAATAAGCTAAAATTTAAATTTCATATTGTACCCAAGAATTTTATTATTTACAATTGGCCCAAAACTTTAAATAAATTTTGTCCAAAAAGTTAATATAGTGTAAAAGTCCAACCGCACCCGCACCGAACCGGACTCGGGCACGTGCTCGTGCCGTGCCGTGCCGAGCCGAGCCGGTCGGACGGACGGCGGTGATGGCGCGCGCGTGTGGGTTTATGACCGAACCCAATAGGATATAGGTCTTTCCCCTTTCAAAGACTATTGGTACCCCTTGGGGCCCAAACCCAATTCCAAACTTCCACCTTATAAACCACACCAAAGTTTCCTAACTTTTCTATGTGGGATAAGTGTTTGGAAAATCAAATTCTTCCATAATCCTTAGTTTATGTGGGTTACTTTAATACTTAATATTTCATTCAATTTTAAATGGTTTTCGATAAATAAATATATCACGTTAATCATCTCGCGGAGTAGAACGTGAATATGCTAGGTCCCGTATTAATTAAAAGGTGGGTCCCACTAAAATTTGGGCTCAAAGTTAACCCGTTAACCATTTTTTCCAACAAAATCTTCGTGATCGACTATCTAACGGAATGAGTCTATGTCTTGTTTTTGCTTGTGTGCTTGAGTAATGGAGTAGCTAGTTTACTCTGGACTAGCAAAATTGTTAGTTTGGAAGTAGGCATGGGTATTTTAATTGGAACCGAATCTCTCAAATCAAAACCAAATCGGAATTGGAGGTTCTGATTTAGTTCCCAAAAAATAAGGAACCGGAACTGAAAATCGAGAACCGAGTGGATTTGGTTCGGTTATTGGTTCCTGAACCAGAACTGTGGGTACGCAAATGGAACCGATTTTTATAAAAAAAAATCATTTATAATTTATTGGCTGGAAAAAACATATAAAACCTAAAAATCCTAATTTTAGTAGTAATTGGTCTAAAACTTAAAACTCTAACTCTAAAAAATAAGATTGATTCTTAGTTTTTTACATCCTACCTTACATCAAATTGTTGCATTTCAGAGGTTATTATATGTTAATGTTTACAATTTGAGTTTTTTTATAAATCAAAATTTTCAAACAAATTGTAATATAAGTTGATGAATCAAAACGTTTATTCTTTTGCAACAAGCTTTTTATTTTATTGTATTATTAATAAATTGAAGTGATTTTTTTAATTTTTCATAACACATGGCAATTGAATTTGATATATTCATTACTCGCGCTGTGTTTATTTTACTTTTTTGTTATTTTGAGTTCGTAGCTCTCTTTTTAAATATTTATTTTTTATTAAAACATAGTGAGTTAAATGTGTGGACCGTAATTTTTTAATAATATATTAGCTATGTATTTAATTAATATTTTTTTATATCAGTTCGTTTTACAAGTAAAAGAATTTAAGCATTGTTCATAATTAAATTATATGTCTAGTATGCATCTCTTAGAGATCGAAGAAAATTTATTAAGAAATGTAATTTTTCTCAAATGATAATTTCATTTTTGATTTTTTTATTTTCTCCAATTTTCGTGACTTTTAGTATCTAATATTCTGCTTTTTGAAGATTTTTTAATTGAATTTTCTCCATTGCATATATATTTTCGATTAGCAGCGTATTAGATATATGTACCAAAAGGGTCAATATGAAATATTTATTAAATAAATTTATATAAAAATGCTATGGATAGAACCGAAATCGAATCGGAACCGACGGGTCGGGTTTGAGTTTGGGTTCTTGTATTTACAAAGACTCGAATCGTTTCATCTGCGAAATACCCAAAGCATAATGGGTGATTCTGGGTATTGAAATACCCAGACCGACTCACTCGATGTCGAGGCCTATTTGGAAGTGTTGATGGTTTTTACACACTTATCTATTTTAAAAATCTACTAGATATGTAAATCAGACTAATGTACATATTTTATTTTAAGAGAAACTCTCGATTTTAACATCACCTGGGTAAAATAAGTATTTTTTGGCATAAAACGATGAAAACAGAAAAAATGTGGAATCCACTGGAAGAGCTTGTGAGAAAATTATAGCATAAAATTAGGTACAAATATCTCCATAGAGCAAATAGTAAACCATTGAAAAGATAATGGAATTTGAAGTTCAATGCGAAAAATAGTTGATCAAAAGTAACGGGAGTTCAAAATTAGAGCATTGAGGTCGGAAAAATTGTTTGCCATGGTCGGATCGCGATCCGCTTCTATTCAGAATTTGGCTTTTTACCTAAAATTAAATTAACTTCGGTATTTTTAGGGCTCCAATTCAAATGCACATAGGAGGCAATTTAGATCAAATATGTCGGGAAAAATGGGAAATTTGTGTGTAAATTGACATAATAAACTAACAAATACAAATCAACAATACTATAACCATAAGGAGAGAAGAGTTAGAAATACAAGTCTTGGAAGTCATGTCGAAGATGCTATCGTAAAGTCATGTTGTCTTATCTTCGTATGAGTACTTTCGGCACTGCACGCTCTAAAATAAAACTCATGTGACTTACAGTCGATTCTCCTTCTTTGGATAAAATCATAGGGAGATAAAGAATGAACCTCTTATCAAGTTGTCAAAACTATAGAAATATAATATAAAATATAGATTGAGTAATTTTGTAAATAAGTATCTCAAGTTGTGTTTTCATGTCATGTCCAAATTATAAAATCACCTCCCTTTTTATAGTGTACAACTTAAACCCCGATACTAATGAAAAAAAAAAAAAATCAATTAAAATGTAAATTAAAATATATAATTACGACTTTTAATTTTTTATTAAACCTGAAGATTAAAATAAAGGAAAACTGAAAATTAAAATCAATTTTGAGTTTTGAAAATTTAAAACTTAAGTTACAACAAAATAAAGGGTAGAGATACATATAATCATACATAAAATTCCTGAGAGACATTACGGGAGAATAAGATGCAAAACACAGTAACTTTCTCATTGAAGAAATCATCTGTATTTCTTGGACTCAGAGCAAGGAAGATTATTCAAGATGCATTGAAAAGATTTGAAGATTGAAGATTTGTCTATTTTTCTTCCATTGTTTTCAAATCCTAATAATGTATTCTCATCCAAATAGTTTTCTTGCAATTCAAGAATATTGTGCTAAACCCTTTGTGATTAGCATTTACGATTAAACCTTGTTACCTGCTGATTAATTAATTGATCATTTTCAGTTTAAATTCTTGTGATTGTTTTTTTATTTGTAATTTCCCTTTTTGTTTTAATGTTTGATCACCATTCAATGTGTTTGAGATTTAGATTCTGAGATGTTCGGTGTAAATTATCATATGAAAATAAACAACACTAGATACCAGAGATACTTCCATTTAGTGTTATACCTATAAAATATTTCATATTGGGCCTCGTATTGGACTTGGACAAGGCCCCTTATCTCACCAAGCCCACCAGGCCCGTGTCCTTTTCTATATATATGTGAATCTATTTTCATTTTAAGGCATGTTTCTAAAAACTCTAGCCAATTTCCATCTCCCGATTCTTGCACTCTTTATTTTCTCTTCATCCAGTTGTTGATTTGATCATTGGAGTGCAAACAGTAGTCGAACCTTTTTCTCGATCGAAGACCTTTGCCTCTTAATGAAGTGTTCAGTGTTCAGTGTGCAGGTTTAGAGGGGAAGTGGCCAGGATTCTGTTGACGACATTTTTTGAAGTCAACACTTAGTGCAATCTTTAATAATATTTC
Organism: Olea europaea var. sylvestris; assembly: GCF_002742605.1. Taxonomy (NCBI): domain Eukaryota; kingdom Viridiplantae; phylum Streptophyta; class Magnoliopsida; order Lamiales; family Oleaceae; genus Olea; species Olea europaea. The sequence goes on along the minus strand of NC_036257.1, from coordinate 4,969,211 downwards.
AGCTTTGTCCTATATTTTTATTTATTCGCATCCTTTCATAAAGATAAAGTTAGAGCGCATATAAAAATTGGATCTATGTATCTCAGGCAATGTTCTAAAAAGTGTAAAACATGATTAGATGTGGAGGCCAATCTTCAAACTTTAATAGCTTAGGTGAGTCTAAACAAAGTCTAGGCATAAAAAAGTGTTTTCTTATTTTTTATATTATTTAAAAATTTTAATCATTCTAAAAATTAATTAATTATTAAAATAAGACATAATAAACATCTAAATTTATAAAATACTATATTTACTTAGTAATTCTTACAATTATATAATTTTCAAATTTTCGAGAAATGTAAAAATTAGACTATTTTTTTATAGTTTCAACTTTCAACTAGATAATAAATAAATAAAAATTAGTATTCAACAACTACACCAAATGTCCAAGAATATTTATTTTGAAATCAAATAACTAGTTAATGTAATGTCTTCAGTCTTCCCCAAAATTGAAGTTCTTACTTGAACCCCGTTGAGGAAGGCAAATTGGATTTGGAGCAATCGAGCTTCATTGCTTTTTCAATTTTCTATTGGCCATTGCTTTGTTTGAAATTTTTTAATGTATTTTGACTTTTTACTTTTGTCCAGATAGTCATTTAAAAATTTAAAATTAAAGTTAAATATAAGGCTTTTTAGAAAAAGAAAATAAAAAAATAGTAAATCACTTCTAGGCACACATTAAAAAATCAATTTGACAGCTGATTGCTTAATTTCTCACTCGTTGCCAAGATGTGACGTTTTGCCAAGCATAGCATCTAGACACACTTTTTAGAATATTGTTTGGGAGAGAATGTTAACCTAAGGAATATTTAATTATCAACACCAATCTAGAGTTGATTGTGAACTAGTAATTGAAGATTAAAAGTCTATTAAATATGGTAGAATCGAAATTCTAACGTCTATAGTGATTTGATTAAATGCTAAGATTTATTTTCATTTTTTATTGCTTATTTTTAGTAGATAATTAAATGTATCTTAAAAAACATACTTCAAAACTTTATGTTTCGAGTTAAAGCTAGTTTTAACTAAAATAAAATAAGTATATAATTAGTTATCGTGAATTCGATGCTCTATTTTATCTTACTCTTCATCACAAAAATATATCGACAACTCAAATCATGGGAACCATGAACGGAACACGTCAACGATACAATTGGTTGACTTCAAAATCCAATATTATCATTCGATTAATAGAAATACCTATTTCTATTGAGCCGATTATCCGTTCGGTCATTCCCCTTCGACGATCAAGTTCGAAAGCCTCGAAACAGGGTAAAGAAGATGAAAATATTTAGAAAGCATTTTCTTCATATTAACATAAAATTGAGATGGCCTTAAAATGTACGTAGAGGAAATTGAGATAAACAAATTGGCACAATACAAAGAAAATCGAATGTATCAATCAATAATTATCAAGACGCTGAGGAAGGAAATCAACATGTTACTCTTCTACTTGAATGATTTCAATTTGACACTCACAAGACAGAATTCTAAAGAAGTTCTCTATTGCAGAAGAAATTGAGGTCAGAATTTTGCAGACTGGTGAATAAAGGAACACCCCATTTCTTCAAAAATAAAGTGAGGAAATTCCAAACAGTTTAGAACCTTGTCATAATCTCTTATTTTACCTCTACTTTGTTCGATTCAAATTTGACACTCACAGGATAGAATTCTAAAGGATTAAGTTTTTCTTCAAAAATAAAGTGAGGAAATTCCAAACAGTTTAGAACCTTGTCATAATCTCTTATTTTACCTCTACTTTGTTCGATTCCCCCAGCAAAACCATCTCATCCATTCCAACTAGAATTCAAACAAAGAAAACACAAGCATGTGAACTTTCATTTCCAGCCACCAGCTTAAAACCTGAACGACGTCGTAAAATCCATCGTCGTCACCAGAACCAAACCTGTGCTAGAAAGAAGACTGAGCAAGCAAGACACCTTGACATAGTGACATCAAGATAAACCCAGCACATAACATCAACTAAAAAATCAGTGTGGAAGAGAAGCTTAAACTGCTAAGAATCATCTTTGATTCAAGATACAACATAAATTATTGTTCAAGGCAAACTAAATCTGTAATTTAAATAAAATACTAAACAACTGATCCGACTGTAAAATTCTAAGATAAAATAGAGAGAAATCTGTAGTCCACAATAAAAAAAAAAGGCATGACTTTCTCCTATAAATAATACAAGTAAACATGAACTCCAATGTTGAAGCAGCAGATTTTGAGCTGGAACCTGCGAAGATTCCCAGTGTTTCAGCACTTGATTAGAACCAGCCACCACCACTAAAAAGCCATGCGACCAGCATTTCCTTTCTCGCTAAAAAGCCTGCTTTCTGATATTCTTCTGTCAATTGCAGCATCAATTGAGCTCATCTGTGACACAAAATCCAGTTAAAAGATATCAGGACGGAGACAATCGCTAATCAAATAATCTGCAGTCAAATTTTAAAACATGTTTTTAGTTGATACCAAATTCTGCAAAAGGAGCTGACCTGGGCCACGTTTGAGTTCAAGTTCGATCTTAAAAAACATTGTATGACGATACGAATGAGCAAAAATCTGTTTGGTGTGTACTTGTTTCACCCAAACCCAAATACATTATGAATCAAGTACAAGGTGAATTCATGAAATTAAAACGTAAACGTACACTCATCTTAATGTTGTATGATGCTAGTTTGGAGAGTCCTGGAGTTGATTGCAGCATTCTTGTCAGAATTAAATTACTAACTACAGAGAAGATAATGAGAATACCTACTCGAACCTTTGTTGACCACAAAATCGGTGGGATTGCTTGCCAACGGGGCCAAAATAGATAAAATATTCCATCAAATCAACAGAGTTAAGAAAAAGTAGAGACATACTTTGAGCAAATTGCTCAGACATGTTCTCGATTTTAGGGGAAGCAAAACAAATTTGAGTACACACACAGGGACCTTAATAAAAATCAAACAAGGCGTAAACAAGAGAAATTGGAAACAAGAAGCAATGCATGAGCACCTGGATGGTTGAGCAACTCAACTCCATATCCATACGAAAGAATTTGAGTACAAACTCATTATGACTTACCTGGCTAGTTTCATCATGCACCTGATACTTCAACAAGGACATTCTTCTTTCCTCCTGTAAAATTTCACAAGTAAACGTGACGACGCCAACCAAAGGAGAAGAGTGAAGAGGCAACTTACAAAACTTTAGAAAAGAACTACTAACCATGGACATAGCTTCATCATCCCAGACTAAGTAGACCTCGTTAGTTGCAGGGTGCATAGCTGAAGCCTTGTTTGCAATTATAGGAGGTGGTCCAATTGAAGGGCCACCAGTATTTGGACCAGAGGCATAAGAATGTGAATTTACTGATATTGCAGCAGCTAAACAATTGGAAAAAAATGCATGTTAAGAAAAATGTGGACAGCACCAAACAGATGCAGATTCTCACCTATATTTTCCGGCATCAATACATGGATAATTACCAACTCTTAGTTAACAATAAGAGAGAAATACCAGAAAGCCCTTAAAAGATTATATATCTGAAAAACATTAATTACTTTTTATTTATCAAAAAGCAGGAGGGAAACATGAGTCAATTTTTATTTCCATAAATCCAGCCAGTCATAGCAACACGAACATTGATAAAGCAAGAGATCATCGGAAAAAATTAGCATTACTAGTTATACTAGTTATGCACAGGAGAATCCTCATAACAGAACTCCAATCAGTTACTAGGAGCTTCCTATACCTACATTATGCAGAACTCTATCCACGATTATAATCATTGGGAAAAGATGCCATGACTCAAAAGTCAACCGCTAATATAATACCATAATTCACATCCAATTGTCACTAAAAACTTCTTTTCAATGGAATTCTGCCAGAAAAGCCAGAAGATATACGATTCTCTGGGAAGGGTTTTAGTTACATGACCAATAGACTATTACTATTTTTCTTTTTCATTTTTTCCCCCTTTTCGCCCTGGTTGCCATGAGATATTAAGGGACACCACAAGTTCTAAATTCTAAACATTGAATCAATTCACTGTTTTCCAAATACGACTGACACATTAGGAATTGTTTGTCACTGCTCGAGGATAAATTAACTATTCATAATCAGTCTTGTATCAGTACGAGTTTCAGCTTTAGAACCTTTTTCCGGTGCATACAAGAAATTCTTAAAGGATTCATGTCTAGTTGATTCCAGTCATAATATTACATATTTTTGCATGCGCAAGTTCTAAGTCAAAACAGTTGGAGACTTTGTTGATAAAAAATAGTTTCGAGTTTTCTAACGAGTGAAGAAATGGGAAGGATTTCGAGTGTTACAGAATAAGACGTCACTTGGATCTCCCAACGACTACAAATTAACTAACACAATAAACCATTTTCACTCCCTCGTTATTAAGATTTTATTCTAACATGCTATAATCATAGAAATGTCTCATCATAACTAGAATATATACTTGAACGCATTTATAATAAACAATTTTAAGGTTTTTATCGAATAATCCTTGTTAACTGTGGGCAACGACACAATAGACTCAGGCACAGAAGTTGATATCAAGTGAAAAGAATTTGAACATCCCAACCAATTTTGTTCTGAGACTCTGGTATATAAAGTTGCCAAAAGAACAGCAAAAAGCAAAGATATCCACAAACTTTCCTGCTGAAGTCAGAGCTTCTGTGGTAACTTCACGAAAAAGATTTACATTTATAAAATCGCTTTTCCACAAGGTAAAGAAAAAATATAACAAAATGCCACATTTCCACTCCAGCAAATAACAACAAATACAATACGAAATCCTGCAGGAAAAACTGTGAAAACAGAGATTAAGAAAATATATATATATATATATATACCTGGAGTGCCAGAGCCATGATAACTATTAGTAGCCGAAGTGTAACTACCCATGTTTGGATCTGCGCTGTTAAGTCCTGCAGAAGAGCTTAATGCAATGCTATTTGGAGGCATAGGTGCAGAAAATGGTGAATTTTGAGGAAAATTGTTGATAGGAACAACAGGGAATAAAGGTTGGGATACAGGAACAGGAGAAGCTGCAGACATCCCAGGAGGAGTATTTGGCATTGATTGTTGAAGCACAGCGGATGTTGCAGGTGGCACAGGAGGCCTGGCATTCTGTACAGGAAACAAGGGCTGTTGTGTCATCGGTGCAGGTGGTGGAACTGAAACAGCAGGATTTTGTGGATACCAAGGTTGTGGGCGAGGTAAAACAGGCCACCTACCAGCAGGCATAGGAATTGCAGGATTATAACTGCAACACATGAAAAATATCCTGTTAGAAAGTTCGCTCAGGTATGGCAATGGTTACGATAGGGGGAAAGAATTGAGTGGTGTTTTTTCATTACTAAAAAAGGCACAAAAAAACCAGTTAATGCAGCAACCAAAATGGAAAATCACAAACACAAGCACAAGCACAAGCATCAACCATTTCAAAGGGGAAAAGGATGCCAGTGTGGGAAATGAAATTTGAACAACATTGCTCTTTTCAGGCTAGTAAAGCAACAACAAGAAGAAGTTATTGTATATTCCTAACCAACATGGATTCAATTCAACCGTTTCAATACTTGGTAAAAGGGGCAGATATATGGACTAGAACTCTCCTTAGTTGTCATTTTAAAATGTTTCCATACATCACCAGACCATCATTAACACCCCATAACAGCATAGTCTCTGTTGCACGGACACTTCAATTAGGGTGGCATGTGCATGTCCAAGGCATATTGCCGTATTGGATACCAAAAGTCCGACACTATATAGTGATAATTTTTCTTTAAATTTACCAGAAAATTTTATATTTTTAACTCAAGTTCTTATTATATAACAAATAGGTGCTCAATTAAAAGATTTCAACAAGAAAAATTAATAACTAGTATAAAACTAATTTATACTATATAAATGAATTAAAAAATTTAAGCAACATGTAGGTGATCGACATGTAGTTTCAGTACTTAAAAAATATATATATATATATATATATATATATAAATCACGTGTCTATGTGTCCAACACGATATTCCGTCACGTATCATGTTGGACAAACCCAAGTGGGTCCATCATAGAGCATGGTCAAAGACACAATCAACAATTGAATCAGTATGAGTAATGATACAAGAACCTACAGTGGTGGCATTGTTCCCAAATTTGCCCGAGGAGGAAACCCAACACCTAATGATCCTGGAACCATGCCACCAACCATTTGGGCTGATGTAATTTCAACTTTGGCTGTTTTCGAAGGAGTATCTTCCTCTGGAAAAAAATGAAAAGAAAAAAAGGGGTATCAAATGAGACCACTTCAATTGAACAAAACAAATACTCTTTGTACCATCATTGAAAGAAAATACTTACCAGAACCAGTCATCCAGATGTCTAATGGATAAAAACCAATAAGCATGACAATAAGAAAAAAAAAAGTGATGTATGCATTACTAATGAAAAGTGACTAGAAGAGACATTTTGATAAATGAGTACCCTTTTATTCTTAAAAAGGAGACAAGAGGTGCACCTTTTGATAGATCAGGACCTTCAACTAATGAAAAGTCAAAAAATAACAATAAAACAAAACAACCAAATGAAGGAACATTCATAACAGTTTTATGTTTCAAATTCACGAACTAAAATAAGACATACCTTTTCAAAATTTTGTCACTCTTTTTGGCTAGTCTTTTGGGCAAGGGGGTTTGGGAGAAAAAGCATTAACATGCAAACCACAATACTCAGCTCTACCACATAAGTACACAAAGAGAAAGCACCCAGTAACTATCGATCCATTATACTATTTTCTGTAGCACTTAAAAACTTATGAAAGGTGGGCAAGGACCTTAACACATACCCCCTTTGAGTAATTCTTGCACCAAGGTCACCATATCTCCCATTTTGAATCAAATGTCGTTTATTTACAAGTTGTAAAGAAACAATAGGCTTACCACAGATTCCCCAAACCACAATGAAGAAATCAAATGAGCTAACTAAACATGAGTGACGAATCTCAAACCCCCCAATTTATACCAATTTCTATCCACAATTAATCAATGCTACCATCTGTAAAGGAGCATCTAGTTATAGTCTCGTTCAAACACCAATATATGCTTTTTACTTAGGTTATTGTCTTGCAAATATGTTTTCTGACAATATGTTTTCTGAAAACCAGATAAACATGTTCTACTTTTCTATGAATGAGAACACACATGTAGAAGTGAAAAGATGCTCTAGTGCTGCTACATAGCTCCCTTATTTTTCAGGTTCTACTTGGAGAAGTTGTAAGCATGATATAACTTTTGAACTAGCGCAAATATGGAAAATATATGGAAAATACAAGATTGTGGTGCACACAGATATGATTTAAAGGGTAAAACAATAAAAAGCATACCTTCCTCTCCATAGTGAGTGGCCAACACATCAGGCGGAATTCCTTGCATTCCATATATTTCGATATCCGTTGACTCTCTCCCAGGTTTAGCATTTGGAACTCTGAGAAAATGCTATCATGTAATATTAGAAGTGAAAATAACAACACAAACATCACAGAGAACAAAAACAAGTCAAAGAAATTTGAGAGCGACTCTTCACAAAGATTTCACTTTAGAATAAAAGGAACTAATCAAAAGAAAAACAATAATAAAAAATAAAAAATTACATTATAGATACAAATTACCTCAATTTTTTTTTTTTAGTTAAACTTATTCCAGTGCACATTATTGTGATATCTAAACCTAATTATATAATTCCTCGTCCTTTCCTAACTTTGCTTCACTTGTTAAAACCTTGTAATTGAGCAGAGATCTTGGCCTTATCAAAACTAAATACTTTGCTGCTAACAAATTCACAAGTTCCAAGAAATGAACTTAGTTCCAAACTTACTTGTAACTGAATCCTATCCTTCTAAATTATGCACTTTACATGTTATTTAAAATACCAGCATCTTTCTCCAATAGTCATATTCTCTCTCAAAACTTATTACAGGAAATAATATAAACAGAAATGCGAGCTCTACAACAGAATTTCCTCCATCCCGATAGATGGAAAAAGGAATAAAAAAAAAAAAAAAAGGAGTAAAAGAAGGGAAATACACACAGAGGATACTGAATCTTTCTAATAATGTAAATCAAATGTTATTTAAAATTCCAAAAACTTTCTCAGACAGTTATTTTCCCTCTCAAAACCAATTACAAGAAGAACAGAAAAAGGAATGCAAATTCTAAAAAGGACTTCATCCATTCCCAAAGAGAAAAAAAGGTCAAGAGGATAGAACAGGTGAATATACATAAAATGAAAAGCCCATCATAAAACCTAGCTAGCTCCACAACCGAAAAAACAAAATATTTAACCAAACTCATCCATGTTAACCATAACATTCTCTTTGCTTTGACAAATGAAATCGAAAACGGAATTAAAAATTGAGCACCAAGCAAAATAAAATAAAGAATAAGGTACAGACTTGGAGACTTGCTCCTTGTGGACTTGGAGGACATGTATGGCCATGCCGCCAGCGGTTGAGAGCTTCTTGTGACAAACGTGACATTTAAAGTGCTTCGCCTTCTGGTGCTGCACCAATATCTTCTCGTCTTCGAACTCCCTGTCACAATAATAGCACCATACCTTATCCATAGCCCCTCTTTTCTTCTTCTTCCCCATTCTTCTTTATTCGGTTTTCGATTGTGATTTCTCCCAACCCAAAAACTATTAACGGTACTTACCTACGATCTAGTCTCCAACCAACCGACGGTGATTCAATAATACTTCGGGCTTGGAATTTCTTGATAACTACTCCATTGGATTTCGTGTTAATCGAATTTCTAGGAGGAATTTTTAAGGAGGGAAGGCTTTTAGGGCTTCTGGGGATCGGATCCGCATGGAGCTTCTATTCCCCAAGTTTTCATCTTGTTTGGAACATTGCAGCTCTGTATATACCCCGTTTGGGCTTCATTATTTTTAAATTATAATGAAATAAATAAATAGTAATTTTTAAAAAAATGAGTGATTAAAAAGAAATTAAATTTTTTTAAGTTTATGTGTAATATTATTTTATTAAAAAATATATTATTGATAAAAAGAGATAAAAAAATGAATTTTAATTTAGCGGAGGCCAAACATGAGCATACATGAAGAACTACAATAGAACTCCTCGATTTATGAATAATATGGCATTTGTCTTTAATCTTCATAGGATTTTGCACTTAGATCCCCCACTATTGGGGATGGCAATGAGATTGGCTTGGGATTGGACGGGTTTGGGACAAGGCATTTTCCTATCTCTTACCGGTCCTGTTACCAGTTTAAGGTAAGGCGGGACAAGACGAGGCCTCTACCCGTTTATGTACCCTTTTTTTATATTTTTTATAATTCATTTTATTGTCATCGTTTATTAAATTGAAACAATAATATAGTTATTAAATTTTTTAATTAATTAATTTATTTTAAAAAATTAAATTATTCAAATATATTTGGTAAATTAAGGTTTTTATTGTTTATCATATTCCTTAAATAATTTTAGTTGCCATCTTTCTATTAAGCCCATGTTTAACCCTATTTTCGTTCTCATTTTTTCTCTCTCATATTTTCAATCACACAATTTTTCATAAAATAATATTACACGCAAATAAAAAAATTCATTCTTTTTCAATCACACATCATTCAAAAAACACTGTTCTAACCATTAAAATTTGACAAGAATGAGGGCCAAACGAGAGCTAAAATTAATGAAATTTAGTGAAAGTTTTCCATTTAAACTATTGAATTCTTGAGAAAAATAAAATAATTGGGTAGGGCGCGAGGTGGATGTTACACGTACTCACCATATACCTACCTCAGGGCAAAATTCCTTGCCCCAAACCCGCCCTGAATACTCGAATGGGGCGGGGCTCATAGGTATCAAGTTTAATAGATTTTTTTGTCATCCCTACCCACTGTGATTTTAATTGGCTTGACTACTCTTTAAATATGAGATACTCTCCAGTTAACCATTAAAATCATGCTTCAAGAGACTGTTTAAGTTAATATTTTAATTTATAATTAAATGCATTCAAAGTGTTTCAATTTCAATGTAGGAAAAAATATAAAATAATTTAGAGAAAAATTAATTAAGATAAAAGATTGAGAAAAACAATAAATATTTTTTAGAACTGGTAAAATTAAGTGTTAAATATAAAAAGCTTGTTCAAGCATTTCAAAATTCTAACTCTCTAAATTTATAGATATTATTCAAATGATAGAATATGTTGTTTAAAAATAAAAACTCTTAAAAATATCTTTTGTTGAAATGATAATTGTTATATTATGTCAATTAGAAACACAAAAACAAACAAACAAATCCCATCTCATATTACTTTCACATTGTTCTTCTTCCCGCCAACAACCTTCCAATCCATATAGGGCAAGGAAGAGCAACTAGGATAGGATAGGGGATACAAGATGGATAAATGTACCCAACTAAATCAAAATCGAATTGAAATGATATGTCCATATTGTTTTTGTTTAACCCTTAAACAATTATGGGTACTTAAATAAATTTGTAGTATCGGTTCAATTTTTGATTCTAGTACCAGAATTGAAATTTGAAATGCCTCAAATTTTTTATCTTTTTTTTTTTTTTTTTTTTTCAAGAATTTGCTCGGAATGTAATGTCTTCTTTAATTTCATATCCTTTATATTTCTTCTCCTTCGATTTGGCTCTTCCCCATTGTGATTAACCATTTTAAATTTACATGTGATATGAGCTCCTTCTGATACGTCCTATATATATGCAGAGGAGGAAGGGAGAGGGGGATTTGGAGTGTTGTTTTTTCCCCTAGATTGCTCGGACAAAGGGTGGTCGACTTCTTGAAGCTTGGCCATGCTCGCATGAGGCTCACTTTGGGACATGGTTTTGGGTTTTTCATGTGTTCTGATATTGGCATTTGTGGGCTACTTTTGACTATAAAACAGTGTTGTATTAGTTGTCCCAACTATTCATCTTCAAGGCAATTTTTCGACGATGAGTAGTCATAAAGTTCATCAAGAGTGCCCAAATGATGATTGGTTCTAAAGATAGTGTGTTGGTTCATCAAGAGTGCCAAGTTAACAATGTAACTTGGGAAGATGCATCTTTTTCTAGATCTTAGTATGAATTTCAATGCGAGGGGACAAGTGCAAGTCAACCATAATGAGATTCTTAGTTTGGATCAAGAGATAACTTGATGACCAAATGACAAGTAATGGAAAGAATTTTAAAAATTGAGTTGATTTGACGATCGAATATTAAAAAAAAAAAAAAAAAAAAAAAATTTCAAGAATTATAATAATAATAATAACCCCCTGTTGGACATTGTTATAATTGCTTCCCGTTGCATTGTAGGTTGTCATTTATCTCATTCTCATTTCTACTTTGAGTCCTATTTATTAGATCTTTTAGTCTTTTTGTAGTGTTGGAAGGTATTCATTTCCCTCCCTCACAAAAAGTATTGAATTTCTTAGAGTGTCGAAGATTTTTGCCACGGTAGAAAATTAGGGATCATAGTCGAAGTTTAGGTGACACATATTGGTGATATCTAGTCATTTTACCATATCAATACTAACATGTCTTGTCATTAAACATCGGCCGGCCAACCATTGATGCATATTCAGAATCGGTTGATGGATTTCATTGAAACCTGCATTGCTATTCGCTTTGAAACATCGACCAAAGAGTTGAGGTTGCAGTTGATCAGAGCATTCACAAAGTAGCATGTCCCTTCTTTAGTGTGACCTTCAGGCACATCCACCACAAATGATTCGATAATAAAGGTTTCGTGTTTCCCATCAATTATCTTCGGATGAACAGTGATAATTGAAGAGTAATTCTGCAATAAATGCATAGTTTAATTGATAGAAGTTATCTGGAAGGAAAGATAAGCTAAAAAATTTATACTCATAGCAATTAGAAATATTACCTTTTCTTACAATAAGGTAATGTACTTTTAGAAAAGCAACTATTTTTACTTAAAAAATAAGATATTCATACCTGTTAATGTTTTGACTACCTAAATTTCAAGTAAGATTTTCTACAAATGGTTAGGATAACACGTGTTTGATTATATGATTAAACCATGTTTGGCTGTGCTTAAAAGTTAGGATCTTTGATAGACATACTGTTGAAGAAGCCAAGCACTGCCAAATAATTTCAAAATTAATAAAGCAATGAAGATTGTAAAATGTGATTGAAGAGTTCAGCCTTTTTTATTCTTGATTTACCCTTTTTGTGTTTTGCTAAAATGGTGAAGTTGTTAGCATTCTTATTTATATCTAACTTATACTTTGGGGTTTAATTTCGAACAATTTCTTGTCTTGTTCAAGAATATATATTGTTGCTTTTGTTTTATAATCTTTCAAGGAAAAGATTTGATTTTGGGAAAATTTTATTGCGTGTCTATGTCTCTTACATTCGATGACTAGTTTGGATAAGAAAGGCAATCGAATTTTTTATTTAATTAGAGAACTAAAGTTTTTTGTTGATGTAATTTACATAATTGTGTAGAACACGTGATAATATTTTAGGACAACGTATGCAAAGTTCGAGAATCGGTGATCTTGCTCTATTTGACCTGAAAATCGAACGAACATTCAACCTTCGAAGAAGACAACGATTGGAAACACACCAGAAAGAGAAAGAAATGGAAAACGAAAATTTGAATCAAATAGCCATCGGGGCTAATCTGGGGGATGCACAACCGAATATAGATGCAGCTAATGAAAACGCGAGGCTGATGGGTGAATATATAGTTTCCCCGAGAGTCAATCCAGTATAGTATATTCGGCATTTGGTAAGGCAAACTTCCACATGGGGATTGATATTATCAACATGTTCCAAAATGCACTACAATTCTTTGGGAGAGCTACGAAAAATCTTAACACTCATATATCAAGATCTCTGAACATGTGTGCAACTATCGAATATCCAAGGGTTTCAAGCAAAGTAATCAGACTAAGGCTCTTCCCATACACATTAAGGGACTAAGTAGGGGAGTGGTTAGACACTTGTCCACTGCAGAGCATCATCATATGGAACCAACTGAGTCAGAAATTTTTTAACAAATATTTCTCTCCGAAATGGATTGCAAAGCTGAGGGACGAGATTACTACTTTGCAACAACTGGACTCAGAATACTATTCAGAAGCATAGGAACGATATAAAGGTTTACTTCGCCAATTCCCACAACTAAGATTATAGAAGTGGCTTTAGGTGTAATACTTCTGCATTTGTCTGAATTCGATTAGCAGGGCTAACATAGACTCTGTGTGTGATGATTCTATCACAAAAAGAACTGCAAACCAAGTCTATCATATCATGGAAGATTTGGCATTCACCAGTGCACTTTGTCCTACTGAAAGGACAAGTGAAAAAAAAAGTATTGGGGTATTCGAAGTTGATTCTTCACACCAATTTCAGCACAATTGGCACCATTGGCACAAAAGCTAGATCAGATGAGTACAACCCAAACTGTGGGATTGAAATGTAAACATTGTGGAGAAAACTACGAGAGTGTTGATGGTAATGTAGGATCCCCTTTTTGCTCAGGCCGTGGAGGATGTAAACTACACTAAAAACTTTTCAAAGACAACAACACAATCTAAATCCTAACACCTGTTAGGCTTTCAATAGAGTAATAATCAGGGAGCTCAGATTGCATCACAACAGGCCGCACCACTCCAATTTCAGCAAAATGAGAAGAAGTCTTCACTAGAAGATCTTGTTACTAAGTTAACATAAATATCCACTCAACATATGCAATGGACAGATAAGATCTTGCAAGTCCAGGGCACTACCATAAACAATTTGAAAAATAAAATGGGATAAATAGCCAAGGAACTCTAAAAAAAAAACTACAAAGAACATTGCCCAGTGACACTGAAACAAACCATTAGGAGCATTGAAAGGCTATAACTACTCGCGGCATGGTACAATTACCTGAAATAAATGTAAGGAGACCAATTACTACAAAGATAAGGTACTTACCATGGTTGGTGAGTACTTAGAGGACTCTAAGCAAAACAAAGAACAAGAGAAATTATTAGAGGATCCAACGATTAAGGTAATTGCTCTTGCCAAAAAAATTGGTCAACCACTCCCATTCCCACATAGGCTATAGAAGCATAAGCTGGACAAGCAGTTCTCGAAATTTCTTGAGGTATTCAAAAAGTTGCAGATCAACATATCATTTATGGATGCACTTGCACAAATACCTAGCTATGTGAAATTTATGAAGGAGATACTTACCAATAAGAAGAAGCTAGAGGATTCGGGGACAATTATGCTGAATAAAGAATGTGTGCCATCTTATAGAATAAGTTGCCACCTAAACTAAAGGATCCAAGGAGTTTCATTATCCCTAGTACTATTGGTAATATGAAATTTGATAAGGTTTTCTGTGATTTGGGTTCTAGCATTAACCTCATGCCTAACTCTATTTTCAAGAAATTAAACTTGGGAGAAGAAAAGGTAACATCGATCTCATTACAGTTGGCAGACAGATCCATAAAATTCCCAATGGGAATCATTGAAGACATAATGGTGAAGGTCAATAAATTTATTTATCCTACAGACTTCATCATTCTAGAAATTTTAGAAAAGGACAAAGATGTATCATTAATATTGGGAAGACCGTTCTTAGCAACATGTCGGGATTTAATAAATGTTCATAGGGGATAATTGATGTTGCGACTAAATGATGAGCAAGTAACATTTAACATTTTCAGTGCTATCAAGTATCCTACAGAATCATACAGCTGTTTACGCATTGATATGGTGTATTTGATTGTGGAAGAGACTTTTATTCTTAAGCACCCTTAAGACTACCTGGAGAATCTTCTTATTCACCTACAAGATAAAAAATCATCGATGAAGAGATAAGCCAGATCGGTTACGTTATGAAGTCTACTCCGCCCATCAGATGAACTTAGTATAGGGCCGTGTAAATGACTACCTAGAAAGCACCAAATCTTAAGCTTAAACAATTTCCATCACATTTGAGGTATGCTTATTTAAGAGAGTCATCTACACTCTCCGTGATCATTGTAAATGAGGTGATTGAGTTGGAAGAGTAGGGATTACTAAGGGTTCTACGAAAACACAAAACAGTTATTGGATGGTCTATATCAAACATCAAAAGAATCAGTCCACCGATATGCATGCATAAAATTTTGATGGAGAAAGAGTATATGCCAACAGTGGAAGATCTGTGTAGATTGAATCCCACAATGAAGGATGTCGTACGAGCAGAGGTACTGAAACTCTTTGATGCAGGCATCATCTATCTGATCTCTGATAGCAAGTGGGAAAGAATGGAGAGTATACATAGACTACAAGTAAATTGAACAATGCAACAAGAAAAGACCACTTTTCCTTGCCTTTATCGACCAGTTATTGATAAGACTAGCAGGACATTCACATTACTACTTCTTGAATGGGGACTCGGGTTATAATCAAATTAAAGTGGCCCCAGAGGATCTGGAGAAGGCTACATTTACAGTCCTTACAGTACTTTTGCATACAGAAGAATACCATTCAGTTTGTGTAATGTCCTTGCCATATTTCAGTGATGCATGATGACAATCTTTTCAGTATGGAGGAGAAAATTATTGAAGTCTTCATGGATGAATTTTCAAGATTCGATTCATCATTTGAGAATTGCCTCTCAAATTTAGGAATGGTCCTGTAGCGATGTGAGGAAAAGAATTTGGTACTAAACTGGGAGGAGTGCCACTTCATGGTGCAGGAAGAAATAGTACTTGGGTAAAGGATTTTAGTGGATGGTATCAAGGTGGATAAAGCAAAGATTCATGTAATAGAGAAGCTACCTCCACCAACTTTAGTTAAGGGAGCATGTAGTTTCCTTGGCCATGCAGGGTTCTATAAGAGCTTTATTAAGGATTTCTCCAAAAACGCAAAGTCACTTTTACTTGCTTGAAAGTGACACACCATTCAACTTTTTGAAAGAGTGTTTGATAGCTTTCAACACTCTAAAAACAGACTGTGAATTGCCATTTAAATTGATGTATAATGCTAGTGCTATGCAACAGGGGTGGTATTGGGTCAAAGAAATAATAAAATTCTCCATGTCATCTACTATATGAGCATGACTTTGACAGAGGCAACTAAATTATGCAACCATAGAAAAGGAGCTGCTAGCTATTGTTTTTTATTTCGATAAATTCAAATCATATCTCATATGATAGAAGGTAATTATCTACACAAATCATACAGCCCTGAAATATCTATGTCGAAAAAGGATACAAAGCCTAGGGTGATTCGGTGGATACTTCTCCGTTAAGAGTTTGATCTAGATATCTGAGATTAAAAAGGGTGTGAAAATGTGACAGCAGACTACCTTTTAAGGCTTGAATAGGCAAAATAGAAAGATGAGGTTGATATAAAGGTTTGTTCCCTGATGATCGTATATTTGCAGTTGACAATGGGCCATGATATGTTCTTTTCCCTGAATTCATGCATCAATAAATGAAGAAGTTCTTATTGAAGTTGAAATACTATCATTAGGCAGATCCCATATTATATAGGAGGATGCTGATCAGACCATTCAAAGATGTGTGCCGAATGAGGAAATCTCTCAGATTCTGGAGTGTTGTCACTCTTTGGCTTATGTGAGGCATTTTGGGTCTTCTAAGATAGCCACAAAGGTTCTACAATCAATGACATGAACATGGACAATCTCCAAAAAGAATAAGATGACGTAAATAATATTTAAGGATGCTCATGAATATGTGAAACATTGTGATCAATGTTAACGTACATAAACAATATCCAAAAAGAATGAGATGCCTTTGAATTTGATTTTAGAAGTGGAGCTCTTCGACATTTGGGAGATCGACTTTATGGGAACATTTCCATCCTTCTACGACAATCATTATGTGTTGGTTGTAGTTGATTATATTTTGAAATAGGTATGCTTTGGTACCCCTAGAGCAATCATTAGTGATGGAGGTAAACACTTTTGCAATAGGCTTTTGGAGTCAGTGTTAACAAAATATGGGATGAAGCATCAGGTTGCTACACCGTATCACTCCTAAACAAGTGGCCAAGTGGAAGTGTTAAATAGGGACCTAATAAGAATACTCAAGATGGCAGTGAATAGCTCAAGAACTGATTGGTCCAGAAAGCTTGACGATGCACTGTGGGCATATAGAACTGCTTACAAAACATCAATAGGCATGTCACCATATTGCCTTGTGTTTGGAAAAGTTTGTCACCTTCCAGTGGAGTTGGGGCATTGAGCATACATGGACCTGATATTAGCTAAAGAAAATAGGATGTTGCAGCTCAATAAATTAGATGAATTTTGGATGGATGATTATGAAAATGCAAAGATTTATAAGAAGAGGACAAGAAACTGCATGATAAGTATATCCAGAGACGTGAGTTCACTCCAAGTCAAAAGGTGTTCAACTTTCAACTGAAACTCTTTCCCTAAAAATTACCTCTAGACGGTCTCGACCATTCACAGTTGTCCAAGTTTTTCCACATAGAGCATTTGAGGTGACTTAAGATATTTTTAATGACACTTCCAAAATAAATGGCCAGCGTTTAAAAGCATATTGGGATGGTGAATATGACAAAGAAAAGTCACTCTCCCAGCTCCACAATCCAATATAATCAAGTTGTAAAATTAGCTAAAGACTATAAATTAAGTGCTGATTATGAGACAACCCAATTTTCCAACCATTTTATTTATTTTGGTTTCTATACCACATTATATAGGTTTATTTTTATTAGTAGTTTGCATTAGATTTAGGCACGTTTAAATTTAGAAAGGTATCATCATCCTATTATGTTTCCACTTTAGGCCCTCGAAATTTATTGTTGGTTATATTGATTGTTTGTGTTAAGTAGCACACGTTCTAAACTATTTGGTCTTTAATGTTTAATTGACCATTACTTCGTGGAACACTCAAACTAACAGCGACCAAGGGAAGAGTATGATGAAGGAGATTGTCTAGCTGGCACCTATGCCTCACACATTCCAAAGAAAATTCGGGGAGTACTTTTTTCCTTTTCTCCCCACCCCTTATATTTTTACTTTTGCCTTAGGACATTGAGGATAATGTCGGTTTTATGTTTAGGGGTGGAAAAAACTTTGAGTTTGTGATTTTTAATATGTTTTTGTGTTTTTACTCCATATATTTGTTTTAGTATACAAAAAAAAAAAAAAATCTTTTATTAGGATGTGTGTTTGTGTGGATTAGATGATGTGGTCAACAATGATGATTTAATATGAGATTTGATGTTGGTTTATGATCTATGAAAGGGATGCATGCTGCAGAATTTGATATTATACGCACTGAGAATTGAGTTTTACATCATGATGTAATAAGTTGATTTATACGCTCGTTACGTTGATTTAGTTGAACATAGATGTCAAACCCAAACCTAAACCACACTAAACTATTTACTCTTAGACTAAATTTAGCACAGTTTGGAAGTGTTCTTACTGTTGTGGAAAGATGCGAATGCGAATGTGGATTCCTTGTCTGAAAAAGTTATGTACGGATTGTCTTAGACTAACAGAATTAAATTAGCGAAAGTCTTTAGTTGGATGTTGATCCACTTGAATAGGTGTGTGATAAGAGACATTGTACTAATCAAGGCATATAATTTTGAGAAACTTCTCTTTAAAACCTTTATGATTCAAGTAAATAAGCCTGCAAAAATATCTTAAAACCTAGTGCCCAAAAATTGGCCTAAAGTTTGTTACATAGGTCATCTAGAAAGCTTATGGAAGAAAATGTTTGAAAAAAATACCTTTGAAAATCAGAAAAAAGCAAGTGCGTGAAAAAATCAAAAACACTAAATGTCTCGATTAAGCCCTAACACTTGCTTAAGCAAATTTAACGTTCGATGAAGGAAAATTAGCCTAGTTGAGTCTTGGTGGTCAAAGCAATCAAATAGTTGGAGAATCCTTATTCATTGATGTGTTTACTCTCAACTAGTCTCCTAAACTATAAATGGTGAAGATAATAATGAATAATTCAACCTTAAATTACATACTAAAAACGAGCGAAAAGAAAAGTAATTGGTGGTGTATAAACCATATGAGAGATGAAATAATATATTTGACCATAGAAGGTTGGGAATAGAAACAACTTGTGCATTCATGATTGATTACTTAAATCTTCACACATACGACAATTTTGCATTGTACGATGGATATTGGTTTTGTGTGTGATTTTGATGTGGAATTAAAACTAGAATCTCGAATCTTGAAGTAAAAAGCTGGATTGTCTAACAAAATATTTCCGTATGATTGTTTGTCATTATTTATTTTATGATTTTATTTGAGGACAAACAAATATTTAAGTTTGAAAGTGTTTGATAAATGTATTTTATACGCTTATTCTGAGCTTAAAATAGTGATATTTGCTATTTTTTTTTTTTACAAAATATGTCCTAAATTGTTGTGTTTTATGTTAAACAGGTTACGTTCAATAGTTGAACAAAGAATTGAAAGATACAAAAGGAAAATCCGTTAAAACGAGTAAAATCCAAAAGATGGGGATCAAGTTGCAAATAATCCGTAAATGAGACTGGTGGTGAAATGAAGATTGAAGATGCCTAGGCTTCAAATGGATACGACTAGAAGCTAAAGGAACAAGTTGCAAGAGAAAATGGCTGAAATAAAGCAAAATCAATGTTTGAGGACAAAGTGCAAATACTAAAAAGTTATGTTGAACATTTCAATGAAGATTCGAGAGGATAGAGGGTCAATTAGATAAGGAAAGAAGTTAAAGGGATGAAATATAGTCGAAGAATTATCACATATCAACTTTTAGGCGAAAAAGTTATGCTCTAAATTTTTAGTCTCTATTTGAGATCCATTTTTGGCATACTAAACGTTTGAATTGGAAAAAATCTACTTCAAGAAAAATTGTATTTCTTTGAGATATCTTTCCAACACACTTTGAATCGCCTCAAACGGACGTCTAGAGAGAAAGTTATAATCAAAATACGGAAAGTTATCCGACGAAGAAAAAACTTAAATTATGCAGTCGCATAGTTCAAAAGGCTTGCAGTTGCATTCAACCTTACAGAGAAAATTCTGGAGTTCAACATGTGATCTATGCGGTAGTACAAGATTTTGGCCGCATCTCAGGTTTTCTTATACAATTAAAACTCAACTTGGCAAGGGTTTGGATGATATCTTTGACCTAGATTCGAGGCATGTAAAAATCAGAACTTCCCATACACATAATAGGGCCTCTTTTATGCAACAAATAACTCAAGAAATTGAGAGAATCATATTGGAGAAGAGGGCAAATTCATCTTCTTGAGAGATTTCAACCAAAGAATTGAAAGAAAACTATTGAGCATAATTCACATTAGAAAGATTGCATGAGAATTGAAAGAAAATTTCAAGAGATATCAAGATTTCAATGAAATCATTTAAGAATGTAAGATTTCTCTCTAATTATTTCCGGGTTGTAGCAACCAAGAAATATATCTTGTGTCGTTCTAAAATAAAATTTTCTTGCAAGGCTTGAAAATAATTTGAGTTATATTTATCATGTTGCTACCCTAAACTTAATATTGATCATTTAGCAAATGAAAATGTCTAGAGTCGCCGTTACACTAAAAGTTCAAAGGTTGAAGTGACAAACTCCTTAAGTGAGTTATTTGCTTATGTGCACTTTTAGAATTTATCGCAAACTATTTGGATCGAATATTTAAGTATTTTTGAAGTTGATAAAATATATTAATATTACACTCATTTTGTAGCTCATACTAAATAAAGTAATTTGGGCTCAAGAGAAAATAATTTTAAATTAGCAATATTTGATTAATTCTAATAAAAGGAAAAGTGTTATCTTTCACTATTTTATTAATATAATTATATATATAATAAAAATGACTTTTTTTTTTCTAGAATGGGAGTTTTGTACAATTATGAAAATGCCCCTTTAATTTATTTAAAATTTATTAACTAATAGTGATTAATTTCATTAATTCTCATTAACATGATTGCCTTTTAAAATTATGTAAGTTACGTGTATGTGGTATTAGAATCTTAATTTACATTTGACGTTTGGAAATCAAATGATTAAACCAAAAAGCCATTTGAATTTACTTGGGAGTTATGGTTGTGTTAGAATTTTATATATGTTTAGGTTGAAGTTTTATCTTAGAACATAAAACTTTATTTCTTACAAATTGATACACTTATATCTTGTTAGAAGCAAAAATTTCCTACAACCTCTATAAACACATTTTCTCTCACAAACTATTATACCTATACATAAAAATTGTTTTGCCCTTTTCCATATAAACAATGAACCTTTAAATCTAAAATTTTCTGAAAAAGGGGGTAAAAGTACACTATATTTTATTACTTATTCAATGTGAAAGGATATTCAAATCCAAGCGTTAAGGTAGGGATGTTTTCGGCACTTTTGTAAGTGATGTAAGAATTATTTGTTTTTGATTTGCATTAAACGTGTTATGATGTTATTCACGATGGAAGCACAGTTTGGTAGATCAAATAAGAGAAAGAGATTGAAGGTGACGCTAATGACCAAAATTTATATTTGTTTTATTGTGTTACTAACGAAGGAAGCACCAGATAAGTGTGTTTTTGCACACTTATTTACATCACAAACATGATTTAAATACAAGTAAAATGATTGAATTGTTACTTAACTTTGTCAAATTCATGCAATGTAGGAAATTCTATGGAAATAGTGGAATTCAAGAGAAAAGAGTCGAAAAGGACCAAATTGGAGCAAAATGAAAATTCAGGGACCAAATTGCAATTATCTGAAAGTTGACCCGATAAACATATCAAGCAATTGATCAAGCCAAGCACCAATTGGAAGTTATAAGAGAACATTGGAGCAACTAGGAACAAGAGAGGAGGTCAATGAGTGAAGGAATAAAAATTGAGGACCAAAATGACTCAAACAAGAAAGTAGCTCTACTATGCGGTCGCATAGTATAAAACCTATGCGACTGCGAGTGAACCTCCAGGGATTAAAAAGGGCGTTTTTCTTAAACCTATGCGGTCGCATAGGTTATGCCTATGCGGTCGCATAGGTATAATTTTCCCGAATTTTGCACTTTCCTTATATAATTGCAACTCCTTTGGTAACCTAATTTTGGACGGGTTTAAATAGCAACAAGACGTCCAGAAGCCGCATGAACGACTTGGGAGGCAAAAACATTCATCTTGGAGTGGAATTGAAGGCAAGAACAAGAATTGATGCGAGATTTACGAGATTTCTTCAATCTTTGATAACCCTGTGATGTATTTTATTCATATTTTGTTAGTTTTCGTTATTTTTATCATAATAGGCTAGATTTTTGCAACTAGGTGATCGATGAACCATGTAATTTTTATTAAACTTGCTATTTCATGATTTTGAATTATTAGTTTGATGGATATTTGAATGGATTATATTTGTTTATTTATTTCCACAATTAATGTGCACTTGATTTGTGTGAATTTGGTGGTTTAATTCTGAATTTGAGAAAATTAGATTAGACTCGACATATATAATTCATCATAGGGTCCGATAGAAAATAGAAATATACCCCTATGCCCTATGTAAATCTTTAATTGCTCACAAAAAGATTATATGCGTTCTTGTAAAATTGCATCCGTCATAGAGATATAGGCTGATGATTTATGAGAATAGGTTCAATACATCTCGAGAGAGAGTGTTGAATAGATTTAGGAGCATTGATTTATCAAATTCTTATTGAATTATCAAAATTGTGAAATTAGGGTTTAATCAATAATTATTTGGGGATTCGTGATCCTAGTGCGTTCGTTTTACATAGGCTTTCATAAATTGACAATACATTTCATTTAATTTTTCATAACACTTCGTAATTGAGTTATTAGTTAAGTGAATTTAAGTAATTAGGGTTTGATTTGAAATTAGGGTTTTTCAATTTGGGGATTTCCCCCAATTTAGGGTTTGATTTGAAATTAGGGTTTTTCAATTTGGGGATTTCTCCCAAAATTAGGGTTTTTGATTCCAAAATTTATTTCAACTCAATTAGTTTCGGTTAAGGCTAAAAAAAGTAAAATTGAACTACTCTTTCTTTGTGGGACGATACTCGGACTTCTAAAGTCCATTTTATTACTTGTCACGACCTGTACACTTTTTTCTTTTTTTACCATTCACTTTAATTCTTTCTTACGGAGTATTACTTGTAATACTCTTTCCTACTAAAAATCTTACAGATTGATTCGAGGCATCGCAGTGTTTGGTATAGTGGCAAGTGCTCGGCGATTTGAAAAGCTTTCAAGTAAAATTTTCAGTTCATGTAAACCTATTACGAATAATTAGATGCCACTTTTAAAAATGTTTACATATTTGTTTCATCTAGTTTTATATAGATTGCATGTCGACTATAATTTGTAAACGTTGTATTTGACTATGTATGAAGTTTAAGTATTGTTACATTGAATTTTCATATTCTATCCTTCTACTCAAAATGGCATACCTTGGGCTACAGTACATGTTTATCAATGGGAATTGAAAGGTTTACGAGTCTTCTAATAGTGATCTTTGGAATTACCTGAGAACATTACCTAGAGAAAAATTTATGCCCGTTTTAGTAAGTTGCGTCTAGTCGGATCCGAATTTTCTATCCAACATAGTAAACAATATTTTTGTGTTTCAAACATTATCGTCGAGACCCCAAATTTTTATCCGTTGTACAAATATGGATGTTTTAATTTTTGTTAAAATTTCATAATTTTTGTTTGGCGTAGGCTAAACTTATTTTTCTTTCCGCTGCTGTGCAATTGGTACTTGCTGATTTTTCTCGAAATATTTTTCCAAAAAAAATTTCACCATAATTGTCTAAGTTTATATAGACAAATATCTTTCATTATTTTCATATATTTCAAACTCAAAAAAAAAAAAAAATCATTTACAAGTTATTTTGGTTAACATCAAAGGGGTCGAACAAAAGAAAGATTGATTTTTTTAACGCTTCGGGTTTCGAGAATTCGGGGCATTACACGGGTGATGTTTATTAACTTTAGAATGTGTCCTTGTAATTTTATTATGCTTGGCTAAGTTTTTATATTGTTAGGATGAGATGAATGCTTGTTATGAGGCTTTTGGTTTAAATAATGAATTGATGTTAATTTGCTTGAATGTTTGGATGTTTATTATTGTTTAGTTTGCTTTTCAATTAATTGGTCATTAATTGAATTGTTTGTGGGTTTTATTATCATTGAAAGAGATAGTAGGATGATTAGCACGTAGCGATAAACATTGTGAGGCTTGATACATGATAGAGATATACATTTATGCTTTACATGGTTTTATAGATGTTCTAGAGCGTTAAATGATTTCTTTCGTATTTTTCATAGAGATATAGGAAGATCATGTGTAGGATTAGATTTAATTGATATTGAGAGAAGATTTTAATTAAAATAGGAATATTGCCAACAAGCGTGATTTCGAATTGTCAATTCAAATTGTTGAAGTAAAAACTGGATTAGCAATGGGGATTCTACGTCTTAGCAATACACCTCACGAATTTGATGAACTTTTATTTTGCTTTCAAGTTAGTTGATAATTTAGATTTCGATCTGCTACAACTCTTTATTGCCATTCAATTAAGGGCATTGATCGATTGACTACTCGCAAGTGAACGGGATCGTGAACAAGTAATAAAGTGATGTGCAGAATGTCAAATCCACATGGACTATGTATTTAATCGAGTTAAAGTTAATACTACCCTTAATCGAATAGCAAAATCGAATTGTAACTAAATACTATTAAATCTATCAACTAACTTAAAAGCAATGTAAAGAAAATTTATCAAATTCCTAAGAAATATTGCTAAGATGTAGAATCTCCAGCAACAGCTCAATGTTCCATTATGTTATGCCACTTGTACATTATGATATAATGTTTTTATTTAAATAAGTAACTAAAATAAAGTAATTAAATATTAATTACTAATAATAGGCATAACCAATTAAGATAATTAATTATTGAAATATCTAAATCAGAAATTAAATTAAATATTATTTTTTATTTAATTAAGTGATTAAATAAATAAATAAATAAAGTAATGAAATATTAAATAAAGAATATACATAATTAATTAAGATAATTAATTAATGAAATATTTAAATAATAATTAAAATAAATATTAATTCTTTTATTTAAATAAGTGATTAAATAAATAATTAAACAATAAATAAATAATATACATAGCTAATTAAGACAATTAATTAAAAAATATTTAAATAAGAAATTAAAATAATTATTAATTTTTATTTGAATAAGTGATTAAATAAATAATTAAACAATAAATAAATAATATACATAGCTAATTAAGACAATTAATTAAAAAATATTTAAATAAGAAATTAAAATAATTATTAATTTTTATTTGAATAAGTGATTAAATAAATAATTAAATATTAAATGAACAATATACATAATCAATTAAGGTAATTAATAAAGAAATATTTAAACATAAAATACAAACTTTTTTATACATTGATATATAGTTCTATTCCTTTTTTATTTATATAGTTTACCTATTAAACATAAAATACAACAATTTAGGATATAATTTGTCAAAAGAACTATCAAATGCTATTTTAAGGGTCCAAATAAGTGCATAAAATACACTTATCAAACAAAATTTGTTTGTCCTCAAATAGTGTTAATAGCTTTAACTCGATCAAGCACATAGTTTTTATGGGTTCGACACTCTACGTAATAGTATATTACTTATTCACGATAATGTCCTCTTGTAGATTTTCAAAGGGTCAGCCAGTTTATAAGAGTTTGATAGTTCGAGAGTTATTCACGAGATGTTTATTCCCTGCATCGTCAAATGCTAATTCCTTGCTTTGTGAGATTTTTATTCTTCGCTTCTCATTATTGTCGAACCTAGTTGTAAGACTCGTCATTCCGAGGCCAGTTTATAAGGCCTCAATAGTTCAAGAGTTATTTACGAGATGTTTATTTCCTACATCAGCGGATGCTTATTCCTGACTTCGCGAGATGTTTATTCCTCTCCTTTTACTATTGTCGAGCCTAGCTGTAAGACATCGTTATTCCGAAGATAATTTTTAAGACTTCGATAGTTCGAGAGTTATTTATGGGATGTTTACTTCCTATATCGCCAGATGTTTATTCCTCGCCTTTTACTATTGTCAAGCCTAACTGTAAGACATCGTTATTTCGAAGACATTTTGTAAGACTCCGATAGTTCAAGAGTTATTCACGGAATGTTTATTTTCCACATCGGTAGATACTTATTTAGTTATTCTTGGTTTCGTGAAATGTTTATCCCTCGCCTCTTACTATAGTCAAGTTTAGCTACAAGAATTCGACATTCCAAGGCCAATTTATAAGACATCGATAGTTCAAGAACTATTCATGTGATGTTTATTCCTTGCCTCTCTAAATACTTATTCTTAGCTTCGTAGGATGTTTATTTCTTCTCTCTTACTATCGTCGAGTCTTGTTGTAAGACTTCTTCATTTCAAGGCCAGTTTACAAAACTTTGATAGTTCGAGAGCTAGTCACGAGATGTTCATTTCCTACATCACGAGATGCTTATTCCTTGTCCTTCACTATCATCAAGCCAAGCTGCAAGACTTTGTCATTTCGAGGCCAGTTTATAAATTTCGATCATTTAAGAGCTATTCGCGGGACATTTATTCCCCACCTCGCCATATGTTTATTCTTAACTTCATGAGATAATTATCCATCGCTCCTCACTATCATCGAGCCTAACTATAAGACCTCGTCTATTTGAGACTAGCCTATAAGACTTCGATAGCTCAAGTCCAGCCACTAGCTCGATATTTATTACTCAATCTGTAAGATGCCTCACTATACAAAATATTTCTTCACAGCTGCATTTATCTTCATAGAGCTTACGTAATCCTCTATATAGATAACCATCCACACATAAATATATGACTCAAACTTGGGGAACAATTGTTATACCTATAAATTACGTGGCATACGGGTGACGAAAGGGGTCCTATATATACCAATGCGGCACCGACTATTCAAATCATTTGGTCTATTTAATTAAGTAACATCATATTAGGCTTGAAGCTCAACCTATCATGAGTACTTGGCCATTTATTTCTTTATATATATGTGAATTCATTTTATATTAAGGTATGTTATTCTAACCCTAGCCAAACTCCATCTCATGTCTCTTGCATTCATATTTCTTTCATCATACCTTTAATTTGATAGTCGAAATGAAAACTATCATTGAACCTTTTCCTGACCAGCAACCTTTGTCTTCTAACTGAGTGTTCAAGTGTGTAGGTGTGCTTGTGTGGAGAATAAATAGTCGAAATTCCATTGACACATCTTTAGAAGTCAACATCTTTTTTTCAAGTTCGAAAGAGTAATCTATCTTGTCGATGTTGCATTTTTGGGTTCATAAGGTTCATTTTAAAGCTTTTATGGGAGTGGGAAGAAGCAAATTTGAAGGGTTAATGATAACTACCTGAGCCAAAAGGAAGAAGGAATTACCTTAGGTTTGGAATTAGATAAAGTTTGAGGATCGTTCACAAAGTTTTGATGTTTATACAGAACTCGAAAAATAAAATTAAGTTCTTTAGATCTGGAATATTTCTATTTATATGCACAAACATTCATTAAGATTGTTAGAGCAAGGTAGATGTGGATGAAACGCTTGCTCTCAGTTTGATGTTGAAAGAACTCCTTTGCATGGTGGCATAACAAATATAATCAAAATCTTGAATTGGCCCTAAAAATTAAACATAAAAAAATAAATATATTACATTAACACAACAATGTATGTTGCAATCGTAGGAAAAAGAAAAAAAAAAGTAAAATAAAATAAAAGAGATAAAACCATACACGTGCACATGAAAATGAACCCAAAAAAAAAAAAAAAAAAATATATATATATATATATATAACCTCACAATCAGTGGAATGAACAGCACCCAAACCTGTGCTCACCATTAAATCGAGATCATTACAAAGATCTTGGCCTCGAATATGTTGCAGTTATAAGGAAAAAGAAAGAAATGAAAAAAAAATAAAAGAGATGAAAATGAAAAATAAAAAATAAAAAATTATTGCACGGTCGACTAAATAAACAGCAACCAAAACCATAACTTTTGACCACCGTTAAATCAAACCTTCTTATTATCAAATAGACCACAACAAGGATTTGTGCTCTGGTATATGGAAAAAATAGGGATTTGTTTCTTTATTTTCAAAAGGGGATCTCAAATAGACACAATGAAAAATGGTAGGGAGAGAAGAACAAAGGAGCAAAAGGACTACTCCACAAGACACCAATGATAACGACAATGGCAATGACAATGATAATTTTCTCAAGCACAGAGGAAGTTGACGGAATCAGGAGATTTGGGGATCTGATCCCTGTTACAAGGAGCCAAATCATGGGAAGAAAGGAATGGAAATCAAGAGAAAGAGTTTGCCACAGACAATAGAACACATCAAATCAATAGTAGAGAAGAACAACTGTAGCAACCCAAAAAATTTTATAGATAAAAATTTATTTATTTTGTATATTATATAAATTTCTATATTATCTGGGTTAAATAAATTAGATTTTGATAGAGCAATTATAAGTATATCAATATTATACTTGTTGGTTAGAAGTATTTGACTTGAGAAAAAATTATTATAGATAAGAACACATTAAGTTAGACCCAATTGAAATAAAATAGTATAAATATAATTTTATATAGATTATAAATCAATTCATTTTTCTATCTCTAAAAAAAACGCGTGAGGTGCGATTTTTATCATTATTTATTAGTTTTGATTTAGAGATTCTTAGGATGACACATGTTTTCACTATTCTACTATTCTAGTTACAACAAAATTCATCATACATACATATACTGTGGATAGAGATAGTAGATATCTTGTAGTTGAATAAGATAATAATAAAGTACATTGTGAGTAGACATTGGTTGCAAGATTTGGCCCTATCAAATCAAATTTTAGTGGAGAAAAGATTTTGAATGTGCTTCAAATTTTTCTAACAAGGTAACGTACTTTAAGTGCAAGTATTTTTGTTTACTTATGCGTTTATATTTAATAAAAAATGCAAGGATTGCTAGTAGATGTTCGTTTTTTTAAAGAGATATGAAATTCTACGAGATTATAAGATGACCAAAGATAAGTGTGTCGCTTGATCACCGATATACTCCATAAGATCAGATTGTATGAATTGTAATTTTCATTGTTATATATATGTATATGGAAACTGCACGTATCTTACTGAATGTTTTTGAATACTCACTCTTACAAATTTTTACAGGTTAGTTCGGGTCAATTGGAATTGTTGAAGGGCGGTGATGTGGGCTACCAAGTGGATCAAATGAAAAGAAAAAGAAATAAGTATGCCGTCTTTAAATTTACCAATTAGTTTAATTTTGTTCCAAACATGTTATTTGAATTAGTTAGGAGTTTATGTTATATTTAGATAAAATTTTCATATTTTAAATTTAGATTTATAAATGTTGCAGCTACTTATTTAATAAAGAATTTTATTTTTATAGTTCTGCACTTACAATAAAGAAAAATGAGTTTTTCGTAATGTTTCGGAGTTTATAGAAAACTGGGGAGTTACAGCTTGGTATCAGAGCACGGTTCGACTTTTCTGTAGACTAGTTTTTGGGAAAAAAAAATTGGAACAATTCACATGAACAGTAAAAAAAAAATTTAAATAGTTCACGTGAACAGTAAGATATAAAAAAAAATAAAAAAAATTGAACAATGTTACGTGAACAGTGATATAAAAATTTTTGAATTTTTATTTGAACAGTGTTATGTGAATAATACCAGTAGAGTTACTATTCACGTGAACAGTAAAGACAAAAATAAAAAATAAAAACTACATGACATGGCAAAGAGTTCTAGGATTTTAAATATGATGTGACATACTTTAAATATTGCAAATTTTTTTCGTTATAGGTTTTGTCTCATTTTGTAGTAGTTTGGATTACCATTCACATCAATACCCATTTATTTTTATGCATTTCTCTCTTTATTTTGAAGAATAAATGATTGTTTAAATTGAGTTCGAGTAATAGTAGTTTAGAATTTAAATTGTTATAGTTTCATATCTATGGTTTAAATCTTACATGTAATAAATTTTTATGTGTTTTAACTTTAGCCTTTGGAGATATTTTAAAAAATGGACCTTTAAAAAAATTTATATTTTAAAAGATTTCACGTTTGATTTATTGTTGAAATTTTGTTGAATTGCATACATATATTACAATAATAAAGTGAGATTTTGTGAATATTTTTATGCAAAATGAGATTACATGCCTTAATTAATATGTAATTGTATACATACTTTGAAACCAACATTTCAAATGTTAGCCTACAATTAGCTTTAAGTATATATTAATTTTTATAATATAAGTTAATTTCTCAAAATACGATGTGGTTGTTATATAGCTTTATTAGTACTTATGAGTTATTACTATGATTTATTTTCAAGAATGTATATGTATGTATTATATGTTTGTGTTTAAATAACAATTTATAACGTGATTTTAAATAACGATACCGTTGTTAGGAACTTTTACTTATTGACTTTTTCTATTCTAAGAAATTCATAAATAATTATCATCAAATTATTTAAAAAAAAAAAAGGAAAATAGGGAGTTTAAAGGATAATGTATTTTTTTTAAAAAAACAAATAATGTTATAAGAACACTTGGCATGTGGCGCTCACCATTCGACTACTCTCCAGTTGATCCCAGGTATGAAATGAATTCGTTTCATTCTTAATTTCTAGCATGGTTATGAGTCATATTTCTACATGTTATGAAATGTATAAACATGTTCACCTCGCATGTCATTTTTACATTTTACTAGAATATCGTGTATACACTGAGAATAAAAATAATATTGATAATGCAAGATTAAACATAATTGAAATTATTCTTGTCATGTGATGAGGATGACTAGGAATAACCCAACATACCTTTAGCATGGTGAAATGACCATTGAGAACTGCATAAATTATGAAGTAAGATGGGAGCGAACTTTTGTTGAACATGTTGAAAATTTCCTTTATAAGTGGGAGCGAGCAAGATCATTCGGATATAATGAAAGGACAATCTTCTCGATGTACCACCTTATAAGCACTATGCGAACTCAATGAATAGACATGGCTTACTTCGTGAGGGATATGGATTATGGGTTATATTTGGAAGAAGATTGTGATAAGATCGATTTTAAAGGGTATTGTGAGGATATCATAATTTTATGGAATCATAGACAACAAGCATCGGCGCTTGAACTCGAGCCCGAGCCCGAGCCAGAGCCAGAGCCAGAGCCAAAGCCAGAGCCAGAGCTAGAGCCAAAGCCAGAGGATGAACCGGAGGATGAGCCGGAAGAGGACCCAGAAGAAGAAATCAAGCCAGAGCCGGAAGACCCTGAGCAGGAAATCCAACGACAAAATTTCGTTGATTTGATTACAGATTTCGAGTCAGAGTCATGCATTACTTCGGATGATGAGATGCCATAAAAGAAGTTCCTTTTTTTTTTCTTTTCCTTTTTTTGGGACTCACAAGGATTAGGATTAAGTTTTATTTATTTACTTAAGAAAAGTTTAATTGGTTATTATTTATTTGATTTTGAAGAGCACATTACTATATGTAAGGATTTGAAAATTTATATTTTTAAAGTTCTTCGTTATTACAAAGATTATTAATAATATTATGTTTTTTATTAAACATTCTTAAATTAAAATTTTATTTGTGTTAAGAAAATGCCGAGACAACAACAAAATCAAGCTATGATCATCAGGGATTTGCCAAGGGCGGTACAAGATTCAGGGAGGCAACAAGCACAGGTTGGTCCCCTTGGTGCAAACGCTAACAACATCAGCTCAATTGTGGAACAGTTCGGTCGCTACAAACCCCCAACCTTTGATGGTAAGACAGACTCACTGGCGGTCGAAGAATAGATAAGAGGAATGGAACGAATCTTTAAACTTCTATCTTGCACCGATGCTCAAAAGGTGTTATGTGCAGAATTCACGTTGGTTGACGCTGCAAGTCACTGGTGGGAGTCTGCATCTCGTACTTGAACAAAAGCACAACAATGTGCTCTTATGTGGACACAATTTAAGGATGAAGTGATGGGAAAATACTTCCCCCAAGCTCTGAGCGATCAAAAGGAGATAGAATTCCTTCAACTTAAACAGGGAAAAATGAAGCTTGAGGATTATGAGAGAAAATTCGAAAAACTCTCAAGGTACGCACCATACCTAATGGACACTAAATCAAAGAAAGCAAGGAGTTCGAACTGAGATTGGTGGAATACTGGCATCCCACCAATTCACCACCTATGGGTATTGTGAACTACCCAAGCAATCTCAAATATGTTGGAAATTGATCGAACTCCCCAGCAAGGGGCCAAACTTTCAGGAAAGAGAAAATGGAATGGGTCCAACAAGGAGAAAGGAGGACAGAACAAGAAGGCTAACTTCAGATCAGGTTTTGGACAAGTCGTTCCACCTTGTCCAAAGTGCAAGAAAATGTATAAGGGTGAATGTCTATTTAGGAAGCATGTATGCTATAGATGCGATAAAATCAGGCATATTTCCAAAAATAGCAAAGAAGACCTTTCGAAGAAGAATGACGAGCTAGAAAGAAAGAAAAATGCCAGAGTTTTTACTTTAGCCCAAGGACATGTCACGGAAGACCCGAACGCAAGTAAGTTTTGAGAACGAAATTCTCTTAAAGATGGTAGATTGTAGCAACCCAAAAAAATTTATAGATAAAAATTTATTTATTTTGTATATTATATAAATTCCTATTTTATCTGGGTCAAATAAATTAGATTTTGATAGAGCAATTATAGGTATATCAATATTGTACTCATTGGATAGCTCATAATTAATTAGAAGTCTTTGACTTGAGAAAAAATTATTTTGGATAAGAATACATTAAGTTAGATCCAATTGAAAGAAAATAGTATAAATATAATTTTATATAGATTATAAATCAATTCATTTTTCTCTCTCCAAAAAAAAAAAAAAAAAACCTGTGAGGTGGGATTTTTATCATTATTTATTAGTTTTGATTTAGAGATTCATAGGTTGACACATGTTTTCACTATTCTACTATTCTAGTTACAACAAAATTCACCATACACACATATAAAGTTGGATAAAGATAATGGATATCTTGTAGTTGAATAAGATAATAATAAAGTACATTGTGAGTAAACATTGGTTGCAAGATTTAGCCCTATAAAATCAAATTTTGGTTTATCTACTATAGCTTACACACACACACACACACATTTACCCACACCAATTCACACACGCGGTAGGTAAAGAGAGAGAGAGAGAGAGAGGAAAAGAGAGAAGTAAGAAAGAGAGAGAGAGAGTAGCATTGGAAATAAAGTTTGCATATATTGAATATTTTAATCACGTATTTTTCAAAGTGTAGAAATGATTTTGAACGTGCTTCGAATTTTTCTAATAAGATAAGATACTTTAAGTGCAAGTGTTTTTGTTTCCTTATGCGTTTATGTTCAATAAAAAAAAATGCATGGATTACTAGTAGACATTCGTATTTTTTAAAGAGATATGAAATCCCACGGGATTATAAGAGGACCTAAAATGAGTGTGTCACTTGGTCACCAATATACTCCATAAGATCAGATGGTATGAATTGTAATTTTTATTGTTAGATATATGCATATGAAAATTGCACGTATTTTACTGAGTGTTTTTGAATACCCACTCTTACAAATTTTTACAGGTTAGTTCGGATCGATTGAAATTGTGGAAGGGAGGTAATGTGGGCTGCCAAGTGGATCAAATGAAAAGAAAAAGAAATAAGTTTGTCGTCTTTAAATTTATCAATTAGTTTAATTTTGCTCCGAACGTGTTGTTTGAATTAGTTAGGAGTTTATGTTATGTTTAGATAAAATTTTCATATTTTAAATTTAGATATATAAATATTGCAGTTATTTGTTTAATAAAGAATTTTATTTTTATAGTTTCGCACTTAAAATAAAGAAAAATTAGTTTTTCGTAATGTTTCGGAGTTTATAGAAAATTGGGGCGTTACAACGACAAATGAAATTTTAGTGTGATTTTGTTAGGACTTCAGTTCTCGAAAAGGAGATCTGAAATGACCAAAATGAGAGACGATAGATAGAAAGAAACGAAGAGGTAAAAATGTCCAAGCAAATACAGAGCAAACAAAAGGAATAAAATTGGTAGGGAAATAAAGGGGGTAAAATTCATATAGAAATAAATGATAAGAGGCAAAATTGGTATTTAAAAATGACGTCATCATGACGCCATTGATGACACATTATGAACAGTGAAAATTAGGTCTCCTCTTTTATTGTTGTAGGAATTTTATCAAAATTAAGTTTTTATTAGTTTTATACTTCAAAAAATTATGAGTTAGTCACTAGCATTTTACTGTAAAGATTAAAAGTGTCCATTAGAGACAAAACTATAATGTTGTCATGAAGGGGGGAAAAATTTAGAGGGTGTTTGGTACCAATTTTTTGTAAAAATGTATTTTAGAATAATAAATTGATGGAAAATGTGTGGTTGAAAAATAAGGAAATTTTTTTGATGTACTGTAATTTTAATAAAGAATGTGTGGTTGAAAAAAAGAGAGAGAAAAATGTATTTTCAAAAAAAATGAATACCAAACGAAGCATTAATCAATGGTATAAAAATCAGCTCAATCCTATGTGTTCGACCCGAAAAACCAAGAATTGAGCACAAAGTCAACCCAGTTTGACATTAAAAAATCCTCTAATTAAAAATTTGCTCAAAACCCATCGACCAAACCAGTGTCTAGATAACCCGGACTTGCTCCAAAATTATCCAATTTTTTAGATAATTAAATTGAAACATTTATTTAGCCCCCGTTTGGTTCTGATTTTTCACCAAAAAAAAAAAATTAAATAAATAAAAAATCAATTATTTGATCATTACTTTCTTAACTCAGCCGTCGTTTTTGACTTCTTCATTGACAAGTATGATCTATTTTTCTTTCTAATGATTAAAAAATTAATTCTCAAAATCACTATCGAACAGAACCATAATATTTCTATCGATTCTTGTGTCTTCTCCAATATGCCGTATTCACCACATCACAGAATATCCATTGTTATTTGTTCCGATTTCTCTACTTGATTCTTGATTTCACATTCTAATTCTTGAGCTAATCGCGTCCTTTCAATATGTTCCATTTTTAAGAAAATTTCTTCTTTTAATCCGAAAGTTCGACTAATTTAGCTGTAAGATTTTATTTGTTTTCTTTCATATTGTGAGGGTTTTATATAACTCATTTTCATTTCCCCGATTGGGAAATTTTTTTTATTTTTTCTTCTTAAATATGATGTTGATTTTAATCTTTATTTGTTTTTTTTCCCCTCTTCTTTTAAACTTTTTCCACATGATCATTTCTTTAATTGATTGAATGATCACAAGTCACAGGAATTCTCGTGACAGTCATTGAATGTTTGAGACTCATAAGAGAATTTTCTCCATGATTATGGTAGAAAATAAAGATAACTTATGTACGACAAAAATAATTTTCATACAAATAATGCTGCGTTTATAGAGGTTCTATGAAACACTCACATCAAGTGGATCTCACACGGGATCCACCAGTATAAAAAACTACAAAAACTCCACCCCAATGCTATGAGTGTTTGGTACGCGTTCCGTACGCGTTCCGTACCTATACATGAATCACCTCTCTTTTCATACTCCTTAGTACATTTATAATCAAGTATCCGATGCATATGACATTAGTAATTGTAGTGAATGCTTTTCCACCATTGGTGTCCCTATGCACGAGTTTCAAGAGTCCTAGCATACCAAAGGAAGTGGTTTAAAATTTTTTGATTTTTGGAGTTTGTACTAGTACTGATTTTATCCTTTTATTGTTGAATTCAATAATAACTAGGCTTTTTTTTTTTATTATTATTGGAGATACGATGCAAAACCTTTTAAGTTCGAAATTTTAACTATTTAAGTTTTCATTTTGTTGACATTATTATTTACTTTAAATTATCGAGTTAGTTTACTACCTGTTTGGCTTTCATTAAACTTCATTACATTACATTATATTTTTCTCTCTCCTATTTTCAATCACATAATCTTCCATAAAATAATATTACACGTAAATCGAAAAAAATTTCTTCTTTTTCAACCACTCATTTTTCAAAAAAATTATTCCACCCATTTTCATTTCTAGAAAATGAGAACCAAACGAGGGCTAAATTTAATGAATTGAGCAGCACGTTGCCTTGTTGATTCTATTTGATTATTTTAGATAAATTGTATCTTTTGAGTAGTTGATGTAATTTTTGTGATTTCATAAATCTTGCTTCACATTTTTGTTTTTTAATTTTTTTTCTTTTTTTAATTTTTTATTTTTTAAAAATCATCGATTTGATCCTTTTTCTTTTTGGGTTAGCGTCCAATAGGATTTTAAAAAATTGAATTTAATATGTTGGAGATATTCTATACAACTTTTTCTATAAAGAAAAAAACAACTTTTTGTTTTTATTTACTTTTACACAACTATTTTTAAGAAAGTGCAGAAAAGGAAAACAAAACCATGTGCTGGCATTCAAATATTTGTAGTTTTTTTGAAAGCAAACATTTATTGTTACTACTAAATATATAAAAAAATAAAAATAAAAATAAATTTTAAAGTAAAATTTCAAAATGTCTTTTGAATAAAATTCATTATACCAAAATTCTGTTTTTAGAATGTTTAATTAGTTAAAGTCATTCTGGCATTTTTTTGGCGTAATTTTAATTAAGAAGAGTACAACCAAATATTAATTCGACGGTCCAATCTCAACATCTACGTATACCGGATGGTGCCTAACATTACTATCCTATCTGAGCAATACTACACGTACAGAAATATTTTCACTGAATTTGTACAAGTGTCTCCTTATATGACTGCTGCCAATGACACATATAGAATTATTTACCCTATATTACCTTTCCAATAAGTCGCTTGACGCGATCATGCTACAGTACCATCTTTATTAACAGAGACAGTGCTATATGACAATTTGTCATTTGACTGTTTAACCACGTCTTCATTTTTATCTAACTATACATCTGTCAAAGAAAATATTAAAATTCATCTGATAAAGTAGCATAATTCCTCTTGGCAACCCGAATGATAGGACATTATGAGAACGTTTCTTAGATGTTAAAAAGTAAAAAATAATTCTTCCATATGATAAGCTTTTCGTCACAATAATTTGGGAAAATTTCATCTCCTATCAGTTTAGTAGAAATTAGAATTCAAATTTTAATCTAAGTTAAAGTCAACTTAATTTTAACTACATATTTTATTAGATCCACAAGTTTTCAACCATAAATTTTATCAACTTTTATTAAAATCTATTAAAAATCTGATTTTAATATAGACCAAACAGGACCAAACTTTTAGCAAATCTCAATTGGAACATTAATTTTATTTTTTTATTTTTTTTACCTTAATCAAAAATTAAATTTCAATTTAGTTTTAATTGGATCATTAAACTTTAAATTAGCTTCAATATTCACCAATTCGTCACCAATTTTTCTTCCAAAATTATGTAAGTTTCTTAGTTGGCAGGCATAAAACAACAAATGATATGCCCAATTGTTGCTGACATGATAACTTACCATTATGTTACGACATAAGGATGTAAAAAATTTAAAATAAAAAATAAAAAAAATCATACATTTTACCCTTTTATTCTAAAGAAATTTTACCATGTTATTTTCGGGTTTTGCTGTGACGCCCCCTATTGCCAACCTTTTATTTTCGGGGTGCCATATAGCAATTAAGTGCAAGACCATTAGGGTATGATCGTGTATTAAGCATATGTTTGAACCCAATTTTTTAAAACCTCATTTTTTCTTTTTACTCAAATTCGTTTTTCAATTATACATTTCATGGAACATATAGCTTTTATCAACTTTTCAGTCACACATTTCATCAGATTTTATCTAAATTTACTAAAATTCTATATTTTATCTAAGCCAAATTGGGACTAAGCAATTTTTACCAATTTGGGAGATGATAGGTGATGGAACGAGATTTTGATGTCAATAAAAATCTAGATTTTAATTTATGTCAAAACAGACTAAGGCTCCGTTTGGAAGTGATTTTGATAATTGATTTTTTAACTTTTCGGAGAAAAGTGAGGGCTACTTGTGAGAGAAGAAATCAAATTTCACAGTTGGAAGTGAAATAACGGTAAAAAAATCAAATTTTTAGGGTGAAAATCACTCCTAAACACCCTCTAAATCTAATTTTGAAACACCTTTAGACATGCTCTACTACAATCCAGACAAGAAATAAATTTCACCACAAAAAAATAAAATTTAGACTGTAGAGAACGCCAGGAAATTGGAATAACTGCAACACGAAATCAAAATTTCATAGAATCGCTTTAAGAAAGTTGGTACTAGCTTTACTTTATGTTAGGACATAGGACAGAAAAAGAGTCACAAGGCTAAAGCACCTTTCCCTGGTTACTAGTCAGTCGATCTATCTATATAATGCAAAAATAAAGCAGACATCAACACAGAACCCATTGGCACAATTCTGGAAGTGATTCAAAATCCATTTTCTTTGATACCATATACAAGTTACAACTGCACATCTTTGATGCTCAAAAAGTCGCAAAACACGGAGAAATGGATGCCGCCGGAGGAGCTATGGTATTGTTTGTTGCAGTCGCGATGGCTAGTTTTATCATAATTCATGTGTATGGGGACACTTTGCTCGCTATGGATCAATATTTTCTTGTCCAACACGACACGCATCACCAACCCAAAGCGTTTAAAGCTTCATTATATCGACCCAATTCGATGTTTGCTTCACCAATGCAGGCTACTTCACCTCCTCCAGTGTATCATTTGACGTCTTATGGCGCAGACCCAACTGGGAAAACAGACAGTACAGAAGCACTTGTTAAAGCATTATCAGATGCACTTGATGGTCCAACAAATGGGTTCCTGATGGAGGGAATTCTTAATCTTGGTGGTGCTAAGATTGAACTTGATGGTGGAAATTACTTGATCAGCCGTCCACTTCAATTTTCTGTTGCTGGAAGAGGGAACCTAGTGGTACGTTTCCCTTGAAAACATTTAGTTAAGGTCACATGTATGTCATTTAAATGTTACTTCATCTAGCATGTTAGAGAGTAGTCGCCTTATTTGGCATACACATGACAGCTTGTTATCTATGAAAACGACTACCAATAATCCTCATTATGAATAACATTATTCTATGCCAAATCCTAAGTAGAATTTTGAACCATTTAGTTTGACTAATATGGAACATAAGCTAAAATCAAGGCAACATTCATGGCAGATACAGGGAGGAACAATAAAGTCATCAGATAATTTTTCAAACGGCACCTACTTGATAGACTTGTCTCCGTCCTCAGTCAACAACTCGTTGAAATATAACTACGAGTTTGTAACACTAAGAGACCTCTTACTCGATTCTAATTTCCAAGGTGGAGGAATTCGAGTGGTGAACTCATTGAGAATAAGCATAGACAACTGCTACATTACACATTTCACCACCAATGGCATCCTAGTCCAAGGTGGTCATGAAACTTATATCAGAAACTCCTTTCTTGGCCAACATATTACTGCTGGTGGTGATGCCGGGGAAAGAAATTTTTCGGGCACGGCGATAAATCTAATGGGAAATGATAATGCAGTTACTGATGTGGTAATATTTTCAGCTGAGATTGGAGTAATGGTTTCAGGTGAAGCTAACACACTTTCCGGTGTACATTGTTACAATAAGGCCACTGGATACGGGGGTACCGGGATTTATCTCAAGGTGCCATCTGGTTTAACACAAACTCGAATTGTGAATTGTTACTTAGACTACACTGGTATTGTTGTTGAAGATCCTGTCCAAGTACACATTTCTAGTAGCTTTTTTCTTGGAGACGCGTATATACTTCTCAAACCCGTGAAGGGTGTTGCGATTGGAGTAAATATCGTGGATAACATGTTTTCAGGTTCTAATAAGGGTGTCGATAACGTACAATTAGATAAACAAAATGGGACTTTTACGAAGATTGATCAAGTTGTGATTGATAGGAATAATGTGAATGGGATGAATCTTAAGGCCACGGTTGCTAGGCGAAGCGTGCAAGTAAATGGAAGCTCATGGCTAGTAGACTTCAATTCAGTGCTCTTGTTTCCAAATCTTATTAAGCAACTACATTATACATTGGAAGCAAAAGGGAATTCCTTCCCTAAACATGTACTGAGAAATGTGTCAAATAATCAAGTGCTGATCGAGTCGAACGTGCCGGTTGAAGGAACTATTTATATAACATCGGATCAAGGAAGTTAATTCACTATATTTGTTTATTTATTTATTTCTAGTTCTATAATTCGGATGACAATTTCCTTACAGTAGTAGTATAGTACTGTTGTTATGAACAAGAACCCACATATTGTTTAGGTCTAAATTCCAGTCAATTGCAAGAAATAACTGCAAAAACGTAAGAAGACAAATTTACTTTGTCCCTTCCACTACAAAGGTGTACATCTCCATTGATCATCCACCAGAGGAAAAAAGCTAAAAGCAGTAGAGAAAAATAAGTTTACTCCACGAATTCTTAAAGGTACAACATCCCGTGAAGTTGAAAGTTGGAAAGAAAGATGAAAGATGGCGTTGAATCTTGAATCTTTTCTTATTTGGCCCATGTTTGAGCCTCATTTTGGTAAGAAAATGTATTTTGAAGTAGTGATTTTTTTTCGGGAATGTATGATAAAAAAGGAGGAAAACGTTTTGATTTTCATGTAGATTTATTTTACAAGAGAATGTTTGATTGAAATGAGTTTTGAAAAAAAAAAATTTTAAAAATGGGGCCAAACATAGG
This sequence comes from Olea europaea var. sylvestris, assembly GCF_002742605.1. Taxonomy (NCBI): domain Eukaryota; kingdom Viridiplantae; phylum Streptophyta; class Magnoliopsida; order Lamiales; family Oleaceae; genus Olea; species Olea europaea. Next base: position 4,928,231 of record NC_036257.1, on the reverse strand, counting down.
CTTAATCTTCTCCTTCTCCAAGTTCAAGCAATCGGGATGTGCTTGGCGTACACCCCACACCCATGTGATTGTATGAACACCCTTATATACATAAAATTATGTACAAATAGATTTATCCCAAGCAATAATGTATGGAAAGATGTGGATTTGGTGGTTTGCAACAAAAGTTTCTTCAAAGATTTACAAGGAATATAAATATAAATATGTTTGAACTCCTATGCTCTTTTCTCTATTGAAATACTTGGAATGCATTTGCAAGTGCTTTCTAGAAAAAAAAAAAAAAGATTGAATCCCAATCTTGAGGGCCCCCAACGCCTCGTCCCTGGAGTATCGTAAGGGAGGTAAATCACGGGATGTATCCCAATATGCCAGGGAAAAAGAGTTTGTCCGTACACTGGTGCACACAAAGAGTTCAATTTCATAGCTCAGGAATCGAACCCTCACACTGCGGCTGCCAACAAGACTGAGACTACCTCACTCCTATCCTTTACACCACTGGATTATACCCCCCATATGCAAGTGCCTTCTAACTTCCTCCTTAAATTGTAAATGAAGGAATCTATTTATAGACTAAGAATTAGATAAAAATGGGGCCTTAATTGCCTTCAAAGAAGATGTTTAACAAAACAAGGAAAAAAAGAAAAATTTGATGTCAAAATGCACTATGCGATTACACAAAAGTAGATCTGCTTGCGACTACACATGCTTGTCTATTTGCTTTCAGCTTCTGATTGGGATGCCCTTGCGATCCATTAGCAAGGCATAGTCTTTTTCTTCCATTGTACTTTGGTCCCAGGATTTCCTTCTTTATTCAGCCCGAGTCCCTTCTTATTTGCACATTTGATCCTTCGTTTTAGAATCTTCGTAATTTAATCATTCATAGTTAAGTTTGGAGAGTTTGTAATTAAGTCCTCAAACTTTCAAACATTGAATTTAACTCCCGAAACTTGTGAATCACATTTGATTTCTCCATTAATGCTTTCAATTTATCAATTGCAATCCGATTAATCATTAATTGCTCAGAATTAACTCCAATATAGCTACAAAATCACATTTTTCACACCAATTACATTAAAATACATCCAAGTCGAGAATTGACATACAATTACCATATTTTAAGTTGAATTAGGTAGATATCTATTCAAATAGCAATAAATAAGCTAGTATAGAAGTCCAAAAAGTATATTAAATACACTTATCACACCCCAAATTTAAATTCTTCTTCGTCTCGAGCAAGACAATAAACTAAATACACAAGCAAGCAAGCAAACATAAATGTCAAGGATAACTTGCCAAACTCACATCGATTAATTATATTATTTGACAATTCACAAAGGTTCATAAGTAATGCTACTAAAACTAATTCTCACTTATTCAATGCTCGATCGAGGTATGTGTATATGGTCAATCAAATCATTATACAATTCGAAGTAGGTTACTTTGTGGGATGCACATCAACTTGTTTTTCAATGTTCACCCAAGGTGTTTAATCGAAGGTTGATTTTAAACCACTCATTTCCTTCCAACACAAGTTTAGTTGAATTTCACAAATGAAAGTTATTATCTCCATATGTGATGATTTTCCATAAATTTGACTATATCAACCTCCAAGCTTCAACTAGAATATAAGCCTTACTAGAAATCTAAATTCACAATAAGAATCCAAGATTTAGCCGTACAAAACGGTGCTTACATTATTTTATCATTACATCAGCACACTTTAGTATTTTTTTCTTTTCTGTCCTATATTTTGTGTCCCTTTATCTATATGTCGGGATCTTTTTCTTGATTGTTGAAGGTAGTTTTTACATGAAATAACATCTATAATAAAATGAAATCTAACATCAATATATTTAGATCTATTATGTAAAATAGAATTTTTACTTAAATGAATAGTTGATAGCTATCAGAATAAAGAACAACTTCTTTAATAAAGCCAAATTCATTTAATAGGCCTTTTTAACCACATTCTCTCTTTTATAGCATTAGTTGCAGCTATATATTCTACCTCAGTGGATGATAAGGCAACAATCTTTTGATATTAGGATTCCAACTTGTATAGGAATCGCACATAATATACATATAAACAGAAGTGAATTTTCTGTTATCTCTATTACCTACATATAGGGATGTCAACTAGTCGAGCCAGCTCGCAAGCCAAAACTTGAGGCTCGGGCTCGGCTCGAGTAAAAATGGTTTGGACTTTTTTGGCTTGAGCTGAGCAAATCGACCCGAGCTGGCTCATGTATTTTTTATATAAAATGCAAATAGGCAGCTTGCACTTGCTATCTTTTGCATGCATGTTTAGCTGGCTGTAGCTTTCATATTTCTTTAAGGGTTGTCTCATCATGGGGCCGAAAATGGTTCGTGACACAAGTCGGCCCGTATGGCTCTGGCTCGGGCTTGGGCCAACCCTCTAAAATGGGGCTCTGCTCGAGCCTTGAGCCGGGTTGCCCTAACCGATGAGCCAAATTGACATACCTGCCTGTATAGCCAGAATCAATATATCCTCTCAAGACAACACCCTTACATTGTTTTCCAAATTGAATTCTTAAATCAAAAGTACCATTGATGTATCTAGGAAGCCATTTCATAGCTCCCACTGATCTTATCTAGGATTGGACATATATTTACTTAAAACACTTATAGAATATGCCAAATCAGGTCCGAAGCAAATCATTAGGTATGATACGAACCCAACTGCACTAGAGTATGGCACTTTTGCCATTCTTTCTAACACTTCTTTTGATTTAGGACATTGTTCATTTGAAAGTTTAAAATGATTTGCTAAAGACAAACATACACTGTTAGAATTAGGCATAGCAAAAATTTTCTAACAATTTCAGCATGTTTGATTTCTAACTGAGACTTAGTGTTTATTCTCTTCTATTTCTCTTAATTTCAATACCTAAAATCTTCTTGGAAGGACCTAAGCCTTCATTTCAAATTCAGATTTCAATTTATTTTTGATTAACTCAATCTCTTTTAATCCCAACAGCGCCATTGTAAACAACCCCAGGGTGCGCAGCTAAAAGAGTGTCATCTGCATAGAGGAGAAAAGGAGCTCGGAGTGTACATGAGAGAAGCAAGGAGTAGATAGAGTAAATCTTCTCTACCATTTCCTTTGAAATAAAGACAAGTATAAAAATTACTTCTCTTAAAACCAAGTTCAAGTACAAAAATATCATATCTCTTGTACCATTGTCTTGGAGTTTATTTAAGCTATATAGAGATATATTAAGAAGGCATAATAAATCGAATTTCTTGATTTTTTTCAAAACCTTTTGGATGTTTCATGTAAATGACTTCATCATGATCACCATTTAAAAAGGTTGTTTTGACATCCAGTTGATCCAATTCTCAGTTAAACTGTGTGGCTAAGGTTAGGATTACTCTAACAATTGAAAAATTTACAACTGGAGATAATATTTCATTGAAATATATTCCCTCTTTTTCAATAAAGTCTTTTGCTACAAGTCTAGTTTTGTATCTAATGTCATTCTCATTTTGTTCTGCTCTTTTAATTTTAAAAAATAATTTACTAATAACAACTATTTTACCCTCGGGTCTTTTAATGAGAACCCATGTTTTATTCTTATTAAGAGATTGCTACAAGCTAGTGGTTAGAATCTTTGCTACTCGTAACTTATCAAAAAAATCAGGTTCATTTCTAATCAGGCTTTGAAAAGTTAAGAGAGGAGCCTCTTCAACAAACCTAATAGGAGGTCTAATCTGTGCCTATCCTTGGCTTGCTGATAATCATTCAAAGGTTAATTTGTTTCCAAATCAACTTATGATTCATCAACAGAAGCTACATCATATGTAGTTTCTTTCTTTCTTTCAATGAATTGAGCATCAGTCTAATGAGTTTAATCATCGAAATGCTCCACTTCAATTTCAATCTCTCTCTTTCTCTCTCTGACTTAAGGATTCCGATGTTTTCTCAATTTTCAGACGTGGAAGATCATCTTCATTAAATACAACATTTCTACTTGTTATGTTCTTATATCCTTTCATTTTCCTTATACATAGTCTATACCCCTTTACTCCTTCACCATAACATAGGAAAACACACTTTAGATCCCTAGGCTCTAACTTGCCCTCAGATTGATGTACAAAAGCTGCACATCCATATATTTTCAAATTGCTAAAATCAACAAGTTTTTCACTCCATATCTCTTCAGGAGTTTTAAAATGTATAGCACTAGTAGGGCTTTTATTAATGAGATGACTAGTAGTTTTAACAACGTCCTCCCAAAATAACTTGGGAAGATCAGAACTTAGAATTATGTATCTAACTTTGTCAAGAATAGTTCGTTCCTTCTTTTAGCCAAGCCATTTTCTTGTAGAGTGTGTGTCACAGTTCCGTATCTTAACATACCAGATAGTTTACACAAATCATCAAATTCAAATTACAGACCTCTAAATATAATCTTTTTATCAGTTTGATTCTCAATTAAAGTTCCCAATTCTTTGAAAATATTGAAAGTATCATACTTTGATTTTAAAAGAAAATTCTATTTTCTCTAGAAAAATCATTGATTATTAAAAGAAAGTATTTGAAACCAGTATGAATTGAAACAGTAGCTAGTCCCCAAAGATCAGCATGTAAATGCTCAAGTATAGACACAAATGTATGCATTCCAGGTAAAAATGGTAGTCCGTTATGCTTTCCTAAGTAGCAAAAATAAAAGTAAAAATTAAGTTTCTCAATATTATCTTTTTCAAAGGCACTTCATTTTTCCAAAATCTGCAACCCTTTGTCACTAATATGACCCACTCTTTTGTGCCATATTTGTCACTTGTCATTTTGAATAGAGATTGTTGTTAAGGATTAAGAAAGGCTTTGAGTTTGCAAAATGTAAAGGTCATGTCTCTTGGAGGCTTCAATAATCAATTGAGAGTCCCTCAAGATGTTAATATATCCCTTATTGATCATTATGTCATAGTTTAAGTCATCTAATAATCCTAAGGAAATAAGATTATTTTTTTCTCAATCAAGAACATATCTAGTCCTTTCAAAAGCCAGATCGTGGTACCCTTTTACTCTTAAAATGATAATTCATTTTCCCTTATCTTGACATGTCATATGATTACCCATTAAACCTTGACCTCTATTTACATTTTCTAGATCAGTGAACTACTCTTTGTTAAGACACATGTGAAATGAGCAACTCGAGTCAACAATCTATTCTAGGCTAGGTTGGTTGTTAACAACATAAACATAATCAATATTAGACTCTTCCCTATAGGCTAAAGTTGCACCACCATTTATTTTAGACTTATTTCTCATATCATTAAGTCTCTTGGGACAATCTTTGATAAAATGGCCTATTTCTTAGCAGTAAAAACATTTTTTTTCTTTTGTTTTACCTTTCATTTTATCTATAAAATTTCCATTCTTCTTATATCCCATCTTCTTATTAGAGTTACCATTCTTAGGATTAAGCTTGGATTTAACCATTAAGTTTTTCCCAATGGCATATTACTTTCTTTTAGATTTTAACTCTAATTCTTTATTTCTTAAAGCATTAATATTGATTTTAGTAGCTAGAGTTTCTCTTCCATATTCAATTGCACTTTTAAACATATTTATATTTATAATCAAAATGAATTCAATAAAACCACCGACAACTGATCTTTTGAGAGCTTCACATCACAATTGGCTAGGTCATGAGAGAATCTATTAAATCTATAAATATTAACTTCAAGGTTAAGAGAGGGATCCTGATGAGATCCATGGTACGAAAGCTTGTAAGGACAATGATCCGTTAATCATGGAGGAAGGACCAATGACTAGGTCATGAGCAAAGGTCAAAGAAGTCGGATTGCTTGTTTAAGCTACGATGAATGAAACATCAATCACAACAAGCAAATGAAAAAGTTTTGTGTTGGGCATGGAAGAAGAATCACGATGGATTAACTTGGCTCATGCTACGGAGGAAGGAGCTGAGGCTTAACCCTATATGACCCGCAAAGTGGATCTAGGCATGTGGTCGCATAGATATTTACCAAGAGCACACTGGAGGTCAAGGGCTAGCCTATCCAACTACATCCTCTATAAATATGTTGTTGCTAGTTCCAATTTGGGACGCAAATTTTTCAAATTTTGCTTAATCTTTTATTTCAATTAAAACTCTACTTTATGGTATATTTTGGTATTTTAAGACTTTAATTCCATTTAATTAGGGTTTTATAAGTACCATATAAAGATGACTCGTTCTTTTCATTGTAAAATACACAATTTGAGAGATATTATTAAGAGGCGTATTTGCTTTCAACTCGTTCTTCATTGAATTAATTTTCGAACTTATCAAGGATTAATTTCTTGTAGCGTTCAACAATTCAAGTAAGGTTCATAAGTTTTGTGATCATGGTTCAAAATGTTGTTTACGATTGTCTTAGTTATTTGGTTCAATAATTTATCAGGTCGAGCTTTTCCAAACGTTGATTCTTGGCTTTCTTGGATTTGATCTAATCTGTCATGGATTCCGTAGATTCAATTGTTACGTAAATTTGCATAATTTTGTATCAGATCTTAGGTTCAAAAAAGTAAGGTTATATCCTTTACTTTTTGTTAGAATTGTCATCCTCGTTCTTCGTGTTCTTCATGTCCTTCATCTTTTGAGTTATTCAATCCAATTAAAGTTCTAAACAAAAAGTTGTTTGTACGCTAACTTAGTGCCTAAATCAATTTCTTTTCAAATTTTTGGGCTCCTTGTTGAATTCTCGTACAGTTAGTAAAAAAATTTTTGGAAATTGCAAAAAAAGTTAGAATGTCTGATAAAAACAATTTTAGTTCAAGTGGAAAGAATAATCAAGTCATCATGATGGAAGAGATGATACAACGATTTGAGAGGTGGTTTGGAGATATGAAGATAGAATGGATAGGCAAAAGGTGTGGATAGAGAGGCAAGACACATTGCTTGATAATTTATGTAGGGAATAATTTAGAGGAGTTCCTAACGCAAGAAGGCATGGTAGGTGAGAGCATAGAGCGAAAATTGGTGGGAAAATGAGGTGGGTATTGGGATTGATGATGATGCATTAGTAGAGGCTGAAATAAGAAGGATGAGGAATAGATGAGATAGGCATGGTCGGAATGCAGGAGATTATGTGAGAGATAGCATTGATAGGAATATGGACAATATTAAAGTGGCCATTCCGTCATTCAAGGGAAGGAGCGATTTGAAGGCATATTTGGAATGGTAAAAGAAAATAGAGCGTATATTTGATTGCCATAACTACTCAGAGGAGAAAAATGTAAAACTTGTTGTTGTTAAGTTTACTGATTATACTATCATTTGGTGGGATCAAATGGTAACCTCTAGGAGGAGAAGTCGTGAGTGGCCTTTTGAAACATTGTGAGAATTGAAAGCTGAGATTCGCCCCTAATCACTACTATAGGGATCTTTGTCAAAAATTACAAAGCCTCTATTAGGGATCTATGAGTGTGGAAGATTATCACAAAGAGATGGAGATTGCCATTATTATAGTGAATGTTGAGGAGGATCGAAAATCACCATGACCTAAAATTTTAAATGGTTTGAACATAGAGATAGCTAATGGGGTAGAACTACAACATTACGTGGAGTTGGAGGACATGCTACATGTAACTATGAAGGTGGAGCGACAATTGAAGAGGAAGGTAGTAGCTAAATACTCGTCAGGTTCTTTGAGTTCTAGCTCTTCGTGGAAGTCGAAGTGGAAGGATGTTTTAGGGGGTGAGACTGAGCTATCGAAGGAAAGAGATGAAGTTTCTAGCAAAGTTACACCCAAGGAGGATCCCCAACCCTTTAGGAATTGGGATATCAAATGCTTTAGGTGTTTGGGATCGGGACACATTGCGTTTCAATTTCCAAACAAAAGGGCGATTTTTATGCAAGATAATAGAGAAGTGGTAAGTGATAGGATGAACAGGTGAATGTTGGTGAGTTTCTCAATTGGGAGGTATCATGATAAGATAATGTGTAATGTAGTTCCTATGTATGCTGAGCACATTTTGTTGGGGAGGTCGTAGCAATATGATAGGAAGATGATGCATGATGGGTACAAAATAGGTACAACTTTACTATGAATAGAAAATCTATTACTCTTGTACCTTCAACACCAACATAAGTATATGAAGATCAAATCAAATTGAAAGACGAGAAAGAAAAAAGATCAAGAGAAAAGTGGAGCGAGATTGATATTTCACAAGAAGAAAATAAAAGAGAAAAAAGCGAGGTGATTAAATATGGGAAAAAGAGTACAACGACAAGAGAGTAAAGAAAAAGAGTCTTATGAGAGGAGAGAAAAGTTTAAAGTGAATTTTTTTGCAAAAGGAAGTGAGTTGAAGAGAGCAATAGTTGAAAACCGACCCATGGTCTTATTGGTTTGTAAGGAATCACTCCTCAACTTTAAGAAATCTAAAAAACACTCCCTAGTTTGGCTATATCTTTGTTGCAGGAATTCAAAGACTTGTTTTCGGAGGGCCTAGTGGGTTACCGTACATTCAAGACATTGAGTATCAAATTGACTTCGTACCTAGAGCTGTTAATCTAAACAAACTAGCCTATCAAAGTAATCCCGAGGAGATCAAGGAACTTTATAGGCAAGTGGAAGAATTGATGAAGAAAGGGTACGTGGAGGGGAGCATGAGTCCATGTATCGTACCAGTGTTACTTGCGCCAAAGAAAGATGAAACTTGGAGGATGTACGTAGATTGTCGGGTGACCAATAATACAACGGTAAAATATCATTATCCCATACTTAAATTGGATGATATGTTAGATAAATTACATGGATTGTGCTTGTTTAATAAAATAGATCTTAAAAGTGGATATTGTCAAATTAGGATTAGAGAGGATGATGAGTGGAAAATTGTCTTTAAAACTAATCACAATTTATAAGAGTGGCTATTCACGTCATTTGAATTTACTAATGCACCTAGCACGTTTATGAGATTAATGAATCATGTCTTACGTGCATTTATAAGTAAATTCGTAGTAGTTTACTTCGATGACATCTTGGTATATAGTAAGAATTTAAATGAGCATATAGATGCTTGTGGTCTTAAGACAAGAGCAACTTTGTACTAACTTTAAAAAGTGTAGATTTGTATGGAAAACGTTGTTTTTCTTAGTTATGTTATTAGTGAGAAGGGAATTGAAGTGGATGAGGAGAAAATCAAAGCTATTAAGGAATAGCTGACATCTAAAAGCATAATTGAGGTAAGAAGCTTTCATGGTTCAGCTAGCTTCTATAGGCATTCTATTAAAATTTTTAACACAATTGACACACCTCTCACGGAGATTGTAAAGAAAAGTGTAGGATTTTATTAGAGCATTGAACGAAAACATACTTTTAATACTAAAAAGGATAGGTTGAACTGCACTGGTTTTATCACTACCTAACTTTAACAATACTTTTGAGATTCAATGTGATGTCTCAAGAATAGGTATTTGAGCTGTCTTGATGCAGGAACGAAGGCTCATAGCTTACTTCAGTGAAAAGTTAAGTAGAGCAGCTCTCAATTATCCTACACGTGACAAGGAGTTATATGCACTTGTTCGAGCTTTAGAGACATGACAGCATTATTTATGGCTAAAGGAGTTCGTGATTCACACAAATCATGAGTCTTTAAAGAATTTAAAGGGACAAGAAAAAATAAACAAGAGGTATGCAAGGTGGATGAAGTTCATTAAGACATTTCCTCATGTTATTCAGTAAAAACAATGTAAAGAAAATGCGGTAGCTGATGCATTGTCCAGAAGATATGTACTATTAATTTCTTTAAGTGTCAAATTGCTAGGAACTGAATATGTTAAGGACATGTATACTAATGACTTGTACTTTTCTAATATATGCGAATCATGTGACAAAAGTGTCATACATAGGTTCTTTACGCATGATGGATATTTATTTCAAGAGAATTAAGTTATGTATATCTAGGTGTTCAATGAGAGAGTTGCTAGTACCTAAAGCACATAGTGGAGGTTTAATAGGTCTCTTTAGAGTTAAGAAGACCTTGTATATGTTAAATGAACACTTTTATTGGCCTAAGATAAAGGTTGACGTTGATCAAATTTGTAGTAGATGCATCATTTGTAAAAAGGCTAAGTCTACGATCTTACCTCAAAGCTTATATACTCCATTACTCGTCCCTAGTAAGCCTTGGTTTGATATACTATGGACTTTTACTAGGATTAAGAAAGGAAAAGATTCCATTTTTGTAGTAGTAGATAGGTTTAGTAATATAGTACATTTCATTTCATGTCATAAAACTAATGATGCCACTAATGTTGCTGAATTATTCTTTAAGAAAGTAGTGCATTTACATGGGCTACCTATGAATATTGTATTGGATCAAGATGTTAAGTTCCTTAGCTATTTTTGGAAATTTTATGGAGTAAATTAAGGACTAAGCTATTATTCTCTACTACTTGTTATCCACAAATGGATGGACAAATTGAGGTTGTTAATAGGACAATGATACAATTATTACGCACTATAATCAATAAGAACTTGAAGAGTTGGGAGGAATGCTTATCATTCATAGAATTTGCATATAATATGGCCACGCATTCTACTACTTCTTATACTCCATTTGAAATTGTTTATAGTTTTAATCCACTAACACTTTTGGAGTTAATTCATTTATTTGTTGATGAGAAAGGTGGCTAGGTAAGATATCTTAATGAGAAGTTACGATGCCAGATTAAGAAGAAAAAATGAGCATTATGCTTCTCAAGAAAAATAAAGGGTAAAGGCGCATTATATTTGAACAAGAAAATTGGGTTTGGGTGCATATGAGAAAAGAACGCATTCCGACTCAAAGGAAGTCAAAATTGTAACCAAGAGGAGATGGACCGTTTCAAGTGATTGAAAATATCAATGACAACGCCTATAAATTGGATCTTCCAGGCGAGTATAACATTTATACTACTTTCGATGTTTTTTTATCTTTCCTTGTTTGATGCGGTGGATGTTCGAGCATGAATCCTTTTGAAGAGTGAGGAAATAATGAGATTCATGATACGAAAGCTAGCAATGACAATGATTCGTTGATTACGGAGAAAGGACCAATGACTAGGTCACGAGCAAAGAAGGTTAAAGAAGCCATGTGATTACTTGTTCAAGCTATAGTGAATGAAACATCAATCACAACAAGCAAAAGGATAAATTTCGTGCTGGATATGAAAGAAGAAACATAATGAATCAACTTGATTCAAGCAGGGGAGGAAGGAGCTGAGACTTAACCTTGTGCGACAGCATAGTGTATCTATGCATGCAGCCACATAGATATATACTGAGAACATACTGTAGGTTAAAGGCTGGCCTATGCGATCGCAACCTCTACAAGCTGCCTAATAGTACAAATTTGGGACGCGAATTTTCCAAACTTTGCGTAATTTCCTATTTTAATTAATACTCTATTTTATGGTATCTTCCGGTATTTTTAGACTTTAATTCCGTTTTAATTAGGGTTTTCATGAGTTACCTATAAATGAGACTAGTTCTTTTCATTGTAAAACACAAAATTTGAGAGAGATTATTGAGAAGCATATTTGCTTTCAACTCATTCTTCATTGAATTAATTTTCGAATTTATCAATGATTAATTTCTTGTGGCATTCAACTATTCAAATAAGGTTTGTAAGTTTTGTGATCACGGGGTCAAGATATTTTTTGCGATTGTCTTTGTTTCTTTGGTTTAATAATTTATCGGGTCGAACATTTTCCAAACGTTGATTCTTGAGTTTGATGTAATCTATCGTGAATTCCATAGTTTCAATTGCTACGTGGTTCGTATTAGGTCCAATTTAAAACGAAAGAATTGTTTCAGATGATACACTTTATTTGATGTAGTTTTATTCAAATAGGTATCTTCTAATATTTTTCCACAATTCAATAGCTGTTTTGGTTTCACCAATTTTTCTAAGCACACTATCAGATAAATGCAGAAAGAGAGAACTACATGCAATTTCATCAAGTTAAATTTTCTTACTTTCTTCAAGATCAGTTGGCCATGACTCATCAATGGCCTTTGCACATTTTTGTTAAAGTACAATTGCCCTTATTTTCAGGCACCAGAGGCTGGAGTCCCCTTCGCCATTAAAAATATCCAATTCAAATTTTTACAGAAGTCGTGCTTTAAAATTTGAGCAAAAAATATGTATATAGGTCATATAAGACGTCAGGAATTTATACAACCAAATTTTAGGGTTGTACAAAATAATGGTCAGTTATTTCACAAAAGTTTGTTCACAGTAAGACAGACACAGTAAGTTTTAGATCACAAAGAAAAGCAATTACCAAAATTATCATACAGGAGTTAAAGCTAATTTTATATCAATTGAAAGTGTGGAATGAGGAAAATTTGGCAATGATTGTTATGATAGGAATGGTATCTTAAAATATTGAGAGATCGCAAACTGTAAATGCAATCCTAACTCATTACATGATATGTAATTACTAAAACCATAGTAAATAAAAGGGTAAGAAAATTGATTTCCTAATAAGTGCTTGCTTATAGCGCTAGACCAACTTTTGTAGCGATACTTCATGACACTCTGAATAAAGATTTTGATATCTTACTTGTCTTGAGTTGATTTTGCACCACTCTTCATTGATTCTCCAAACTTCTACCATGCCTCTTTCAATATAATATGACTTATTCCACCGGATCAAACTCAACTATGAATATATCTAGTTCCTCGTTAGCATTATGTTAACAATTTAAGATTAACTAATTAACCTACCTAAGTGATAGGAAGCGTTTATGAAACTCAAGTAATTGAACAAACTCTAGGAATCTCTATCCCCTATTTTCATACGTTTCGGTACTTTTCACAAGTTGACAATATTTATTTCCAATATTGGCCTCCAACCTCTAAGATATGCGGCAAGTCTTGAATATTAGCTTTCCATCAAAAGTCTATGGTATACCTGTTCTATTAACTAATTCCTCTCAATTCCCAGAATCAGTGTTTTAAGTTCGATTGCAATGGTAGTTTGCGTTAAGGCATGCTCAGTGACAAGTGCTTTGCTCGTGTTCATTCAGCACTTGTTTAATGGATTTTGGCCTAGTTCCATGTGCACCTGATCTTATTTAGCCCCTGTTTGACAACCATTATTTCAAAAAGAAAAAATTCTACATATTCACACGATAAAATATTCTGCACGTAAACCCAAATTTTTTTCCACTTTTCAACCACACATTCTCCAAAAACTCACCATTCAAAACTCCATTTTATCCAAATATTGGTTGACAAACAGGGATTAACGAGAAGAATAATGCTATATAACACCTATCTCGATGGTAGTCGACCCATAGCTATATTGTTCACTAAAATCAAAAGCATCCCAACTTCATGTAGTCACTGGGATCCACTGCATGGTACTAGGCACAGTAGTGCTACATAACATTATAACATAAAAGACAATATGTAAATTGGATTACACGAGCGAGTTTATAACGGAAGAAGAGGAAAGTGAAAGGAAAAGAATGTGAAATTATACACAAAATTGGGCATTGTAAACTATCATTAATTTCCGGTTGGCTTTCTAAGGTAACATATGTTTCAATTTTCTCCCCTTTAAATTGGAATTACTAGTCTACGGTGATTTCCAGAATAGTTGTAAGCCTGGGTTTTTTATATCTCCTAAGAAGCAAAGAAGAGCATACGACACTCACGGATGACAACGCCATGCATGCACCTGATACCCATGGTGGCAACTTCACTTTTAGCCAAGGAAATAAAACCCCAGCAGCAACTGGGATAGCTATCACATTGTAAGCCATGGCAAATACATAATTCAACCTAATCCTGGCGAAAGTCTTTCTTGAAAGATCAATAGCTGTGATGACGTCTTCTAAATTATTCCTCATCAGCACATAGTCGGCAGCTTCTATTGCAATATCTGTCCCTGCCCCGATTGCCATACCAACGTCAGCAGCAGCCAAGGCAGGAGAATCGTTAATGCCGTCACCCACCATTGCAACTACATTTCTGCCTTTCTGGTATGAACGAATAACGTCTGCTTTTCCAACAGGCATCACCTCTGCCCTAACATCTCTAATGCCAACCTGCACAGCAAAAAAGGATGTGATTCTATTGGAAAAGTCTATTAAATCAACATGAATAAGCGCTGTAGGATTTTAAGTTAGCTTTAATAAGTGAATATCTTGGAAGATATTTTAGGAGATTACTTTTCTGGTAATTATCAATTAGTTATTTCTTTTTTTATTTATTTCTCCTATGCAATTTATATAATCAATTGTAAATGATATTTAATATATCAATTAAAAAAGAGATTATATTAATTTCTCAAATACTTCAGATTCTGCAAAATTGGGACACATTGATAGATAAATGAAAAAATTACACACAGGCAAAAGTGAGCTCAGTTGTAGACGATAGCTCTAGGAAAAAGAGTTAAAACTCCTCCCCAAACTCAGTAACAGAAAAAACCAAATATATGAAAGAAAAAGGAACAAGATAAAACCTCCTTGGCAACAGCCAGAGCTGTTCTCCAATTATCCCCAGTAACCATGACAGGATTAACACCCATTTTCACGAGGCCCTCTATAACAACAGCAGCTTCTCTCTTTAGCGGATCTGCTACCCCAAGAACACCAATTAGTTCATTATCATATGCCACAAGTATTCCAGTCTCGGCACTTTCCTCCAACCCTACAATAAAATTTTCCACATCACTCGAAATAGTCACCTGATTCTCAGTCATCAGCTTCCGGTTACCAACCTGTTCAGTGCATTCAAACCTTGATGAGGATAAACAAGTACAGAAACAAATTCCTTGTCATCAAATATAGGAAACAACAAAACTTCTTCCATTCTGCAATCACAACATGCACATTTGTGTTAAGAAACTCACCAAAACATGCTTTCCATCAATAAAGCACTTAATGCCTCTTCCAGGCAAGGCTGAAAAATCCGAGACACCGAGAAGCCACCCAGAGAACTTAGACTCCAGGACATGATTTTGGACCTCCTTCATAGTGGAAGCTTCATCAAAAAAATGGAAATGACAGGCATATTCGAGTATTGCCTTTGCCAAAGGATGCTCACTGCAGGCCTGGGAAAAAAGAAAAAAAGAAGCGTATCAGCGTATAAATTTGCAGTAATAAATTAACACGATCTCCTTCAAGCAGTGGGTCCGAAATTGACCAAGAGCTGAATAGACTCTGTATTCAGCTTACGGTGACGTGTGACGAGGACACATGAAGTGTAGTACTTCAGCTTATCACTGTACTCTCTGTGACACTGTCTCTAGATGGCGTAAGTTTATATTTTCTTGCATTGCCTTATTTTTGTCAATAATAAAACATGCCACCTAGAGTGGTTTATTTATATAAAGAACACTTATCGGTGTACAAGCTTTTTTCTTTTAAATGACAATCATCAATTAAAACTACCAACAATAATATTCAGTTTTCAATCACTGTTGGGAATTACATAATTCTGCTACCCATGGGCAGAAGAGACTCCATTCCCAGGAAAGGTATCAGTGAAATTTGAAACTGTAAATGTTTTTCTTTCTCCCTGCAGGCTTTTTCTCCTCGTGACTGGAGAAAGAGGAACAGAGTGGCATAAAAATATTCATAGAGTTCTCTTGTAATTAAATCAAGAATTTCCATTTGTGATCAGGGCAATGCTTCTCTATCAACAAAGAGGATGTTAGTTACCTCAGCTGAAGCCACTAATTTAAGAAATTCACTGCGATCCTTTCCTGAGAAAACTTTTGCTGTTGTAACTGAGGCTTTTCCCTGGGTTAAGGTGCCTGTCTTATCAAATACCACGTAATTGACCTTTTGTGCCCTCTCTAAGGCATCTCCTCCTTTGATGAGTACACCGTTGTTAGCTCCAATCCCTGTTGCAACCATGACAGCAGTAGGGGTGGCCAGTCCAAGTGCACATGGGCAAGCAATTACCACGACTGATATAGCAAACATGAGGGAAAAAATAAAATAGTTGCTATTTTCTGGCAACCACTCTTTGGGGTAGGATCTGAGAAATCCAGCAACATACCTGTGAATTTATGGAAAAGCAAGTCACAGAAATGCAACCTCGACAAGAATTAATATCAATTATTAACCACTAAAAAATTCTCTACAGATTAGTTTGCCCCAAGCAAGCATACCATCCTAGTAATGTCAACAATGCCAGTGTCACAACCACAGGGACAAAGATGCTTGCAATCTGCAGGCGACAAAACCGCCACAATAAGGAAACAGATGATGACTCAGGTAAATTCCAAAGCAAACAAATAATTTTAACCTTGAAAAGGTATGAATAACCGAAAAAGAAAAGGAGTACATGTGGCAATTAATGGACAACAAATCATTGTCACATTTCTAATCTAGGAAAACTTTCAATTCTATGATCATAACAAGCTTTTCTAGCTTTTCACCCTCTTCTACAAAGTAAATTATAGCTCAACATTCACCAAAGAGTTCTTAAATATCAATGCAATATTACCCAAGTTAAACGGTCGTATGTAAATTTTTCTGATGCCCCAAACAAACAAATAAGGCAGATAATTTAAATGGCACACAAATGTGGGGCATGTGTCAATGTCTGTTGGATGTATGGAGACTATTGTATAATCATTGGCCGCAAATTTTTTAAGTGTAATTGGCGTACTTTGGAAAATTTGCACATGTATTAGGTCTGCATAAAAGGTATTAGGGCAAGCCTCCTTTTTATGCATCATAGTAGAGAGAAAAAAAAATAAAAAAAATAATTAAAAATGTCTATGTGTGTGTGTGTGTGTGTATATATATATATATATATATATATATATTTATATATTTATATATATATATTGTGATCTAGGAGTCAAGCCCGACGAAGGCAAGTGCGGAACGAGACACGTAGATAATCCAAGACGGACCGATGACGCGATCAAGATCAAAGCGGATGAAACAAGCGATGGGATTATTAGTTCAGTCAACTATTCATGAGATGATGTTCGGGACGCAAAACGAGACAACTTTCATGTTCGGGCCGAGAGCCGAAACAAAATGGATCAATTCAATACAAACAGACGAAGTTGGAGGCCAATCGGACTACTATGCGGTCGCATAGTGCAATAGGGGTCACGACCGCATACATAGAGGCAGGGAATTATCGGGGCTAGTTCCAATGAATCGAGGTCAAAAAATTTCCTTTTCCGATTTTTTTCCATATTTTGCAACATTTTATTTCTTTTCCATATCAATGTAATCTTGGACGAGTTTTGCACAATTTTCACTAGATTTTCTAGGGGTTTTGAGTCTAGTGTAAATATAGATTATTTTCTTTCATTGTAACCTTCGACACTTTATACATTAATTTGAGAGAATTTTAATAGAGAGACTATTGTGCTTTCTTCTCCATTATCCATTGACAACTGGAACTTATCAAGGATTGTAATTCTTGTGACGTCTACAACTCGGATGCAAGTCTTGAATTGTGTAATCAATGGGTCTTTCAAGCAACGATCTTATTGGGTTTGTTGGTTCATTAATTTGGTGTTCAAACTCTAAACCTCTAATTTGGCTTTTCTGGGCTTTGGGACAATCTTGTTGTGGGTTTCGTAGTCAACGCTGCTACGAAATTCG
>NC_036257.1:4904748-4910493 GCF_002742605.1 Olea europaea var. sylvestris | reverse complement strand
TATATATATATATAGAGAGAGAGAGAGAGAGTCCAAAATACATCGTAATTCTCTCTTCAACATAGTGCAATTTTGACAGTGATGAGTGGTGCAATAGCTCTCACACTGAGAGTGAAGCACGTTACATCCAGTGTTATTCTTGCATTCTTTTTCTTATTTGGCATAATTAATAGCTCTTGGTAATATGGGTTATTCGTTTAATCCATAACAGTGTCTTCAACAAGACAGCACAGAGGCCAGTAGACAATTTTCTTTTTGCTTGTTAAAAGTAACAGAAGTACGAAGAATATCATGATAAAGCAAAGAAAGTTATACTCACAAAGTCGGCAAACTTCTGAATGGGCGCTTTTGACATCTGCGCAGTCTCAACCAGAGAAATAATTTGGCTCAAAACTGTATTGGATCCTACCTTATTGGCCTGTATATGAAGCGAACCATGCAAGTTTATTGTACCCCCAATAACCGATGAAGTGACCTCTTTCAGAACAGGATCAGATTCACCAGTAACCATACTCTCATTTACATAACTTGAACCCCAAACAACCAAACCATCAGCAGGAATCTTTGAACCAGGAAGTACTTTTAATATGTCGCCAGGCTGAATTAGCAAGGCGTCAATTTCTCTTTCTCCTAGAATTTTTCCACCTGCAATGTAGAAAATACTCATTCAGTACAAGTTTCAAGTCAACAATATCCATCTATTCCAATTTCTAAAAATTATCATATTATCTTGTACTTCAACTTGTAAATGACATGACATCAAATAAATTACAAAATCGGGTCATAGCTTCAAATGAAATATAACTATGTCATAGCCTCAAATGAAATATAACTTTTCCCATGCATACCAAATCCCAACGAGGAAAAAAAATACCTTCGTCTTTGACAAGCAATACAGCAGTGGCAGGTGCGAGTTCCACAAGCTTTTTGATAGCATCCGATGTTTTTCCCTTTGCAAGACTTTCCAAGTATTTACCAAAAAGTACAAATGTTATTAGCATTGCACTTGTTTCAAAGTATGTGGGAGACCAGAACCCTGTGATTGCACCATATAATAACGCATACACAGAGTAGAAGTATGAAGCTGAAGTTCCCAATGCAACCAAAACATCCATGTTTGTTGAACCATTCCGAAGTGCTCTGCTAGCTGCAACATAGAAACGCTTACCAATAACAAATTGAACGATAGTCACCAAAGCCCACTTCAGCCAATCCCCCATTTGAAAAGGACCACATCGCCGAATTAGTAAAGAATATATGAAAGGGATGTGAGGACAGACGACTCGCATGAAAATGACAGGAACCTGGTGCAAATTGACTAGGATTTAAAAGAAGAGTGGTAGAAAAAAGTAAAATAAATAAGAATTATTCATATCATAATATTATTCTCATTAGCATGGTTTGGCGATAGTGTCATCATAACATCATTTTTTTCAGGGTTACTCTTAGAAGAACATAAACTAGGCAACTCTATTTGTTTAAAGGTAGTGGGAAAAAACAGTAAATTAAATCAGGGTATCGGTTAGCATCCACAACCTGCTAATGCATTATTAAGAAACAATGCATAACATAACTTTCCAAGAAAATAACTTGGGAAACAGACCTAACGAGCATGAAGTCGATTAAGGATGCATCAATAAAAATGGAATCACTCACGCTAAGAAACAAGCACGCAGTAAATAGCCGAAACATCTTTGATGATTCTTCTAGATCTTTAGAAACCATTCTTGTATAAGGATTCTTGACAAGTAACTTGAATTTTCCATAGCTTCCTCTTTCAATCTCATCAATTAAAGATCTAGAATTGAGAAACGCTGGATCAAAATGAACTTCTAACTCTTTTGAAGTTCGCTCGAAATGAAATTGTCTCACGCCCTTTAAGTTGCAAAGAATGCCTTCTAACAGCTGTAAATCCGTTGCACTTGATACTCCATTAACCCCTAATACAGCTTTATCCTGCCCAGTACTCTGTATAAAGGAAGCTTCAAAGCCAGCATCTTCGATTGCACTGACTATACCTTCCTTACTTATAGCAATGGGGTCATATTCAACCTCCCCAAATGAAGTAGCCAAAGCAACTACAGCCTTCTTCACACCTGGAAGAGCTCTCAGAATTCCTTCTACAGAATTTACACAAGCTGCACAAGTCATTCCTCCTACTGTAAACTGTCCTACTAATGTTCCATCTGGTTTAGTGCAAGACGTACGCGGTTCAGACAGAATCTCAGCATCGAACCCTGCATTTTCTATTGCATTTGTAATGTCTTCATCCTGATCAGAATGTGGGAAAACTAATAGTCATTCAAAAAAAAAGAAAGAAAAAAGAGCATGCTAAAGAGGCAAGGAAACTATCCTCAGAATGACGATGGAGGAATAGCACGATTTAACGAAAACTTCATTTAAGATTCATGTATTACCCAATGTCTACTCCTATAAGCTAAAAGATGCCATGTCAAGACTGCTTTATTTAAAATTACACAGTGATGCAAAGGAACAACATAAAAGAAAGAGAGACAGACAATACTTATGAGATAGTCTATTTCAGTTGGCTTGGACCAGACAAATCTTTGTATATATTGCTGTATCATATGCATATGCGTCTAGCTCCAAGTAGTGGTAACCATACAAATTGTTTTTCTACCACTGCTTGTATATCTAACATAAACCTGAGAAAATTCAGTCATTTACCAAATGGCAGAAAATCAAGGTGAACAAACCACTGATGGTTTTCAGGGAAGACTACAAGGTTTATTGCCTTACTCCACCTACTGCATTTCATTTATTATGCGTAAGTTGCAATGAGTAGTCCAATCAGAGAAAATTGAAGCAGCTCTACGAAAATCATTTCCAGAAGAAAAAATATATATATATATTTTTTAGTGTTTCCTGATTTGTTCAAAAAGAATTACTCTGCTCAAAAGCCAGGAAATAACAACCTAAAACACAGCATGAACAAATTTTGCTCGCCTCAACTTTGGAAGCTCAGGATTAAACAACAATTGTGTCAGATTTACAAAACTATACTTTTCATTGTTAGTGGTGAGTTCCTATCGATAAACCCAGTTCTGTAACCATACATTTACAACTATTTTCCTGAATCTTGTGACATAATAACACCACAAATTCAGGCTCTAGAATCCGGCTTGGGCACATCAAAAAAGGAATCCAGCTTCAAAACATCAATAAAGGAAAAAGAACATATAAACTCTGAACCATAAATATTTACCATAAAACAAAAAAACCATGATACAGAATCACAAATAGAAATCCTAAATAAAAAGTGTTTAAAAAAAGTTCAAATCACTGTCACCAACATAGAACCCACTAAAATTAAAATTATCACTAACCCATTATTTCATTCACTCTTAATGTAGTTCAAAAAATTATTAATAAAATTACATAATGATATTAACAAATCAGGGAAGACGAATTGACCAGACCTTGACTAAGGCAGGATCAAAAGTAACATCAGCCCTGTTCTGTAGCAAGGCAACGGAGGCTTTCACGACGCCGTTTATGCTCATGAGAGCTGATTCCACGGAATTTGAGCAGGCTGCACATGTCATACCTGTAACACTCACCTGAATTCTCCTGAAATTCCCCGATATTTGCTCAAAATTCTCCTCATCGAAAGAGCCCAGTAACCTCTCTTCTTCGCCGGTGTCCATCGCCACCGACGAACCCTTCGCCGTCAGTTGCAGGTTCCTCATACTCAGCGTCTCCCTAAATCCCTACTCTGCTGCCCGATCAATATACCAATGTAATGATAAATTGAAACGTGTTCGTGTTATATTCTATGCACTAACGATATTTTGGTCACGGGCGATGAGAATTTGAAGGTTGAACACAAAAGGGGAATGGGGGACAGGTGGGAGGATGAAATTTGCTCTGTAAAAAATTTGTAATGTGTATTGTAATTGTACTGCGTTGAATTGGCAGGAATGAGACAAAAAATGTAATAATATACAAATATTTTAGAGGGAGAATTTGATTAAGGTTTTAAGAATATCTATCGGAGATAATGATTTTATTTTATTTTTTAATTAAAAATAATAATAAATCTACACAACCTTATTCGTTTGTAATCAAAGGAAAAATTTAAGGTTCGAATCCCGCACATTTTTGTAGTGTGATTTCAGATCTTTAACGTTTAAGATTGAAGTTTTAAATCCTCACCTTATATAAATATGCGAATTTTACAAATAAGTAACAAAAATTGTTAATATGAATGTTAAAATTGTACTCGACATTCTCATGATATAAAATTGAATATTAAGTCCCGTTTGGGAGTGATTTTTTAACCCAAAATTTTTTTGATCGTTATTTCACTATTTTAGTCGTAATTTTTGACTTATTCTCTCACATGTGGCCCTCATTTTTTTCTTACAGTCAAAAAATCAATTCTCAAAATCACTATCGAGCAGGTCCTAAGTGATCTGACAATTTTGTAATTCAATTTCAAGTCACGTGAAATTTCAGTTTCCAAGTTGACAATTTCTATTGCTGTTGGATCTAAGGCTATGTTTGATAGCCAAAGGTTTTCCATAGGCCTTGGAAAATCAAGTTTATTTTCCAATTTTTGTAGTGTTTGATAGGATTATTTTTTCATGAAAAACATTTTGCAACTTTGAGTGTCACCTAGACATTTTCCATGGAATTGAGGAAAATGTGGTTAGAATTCATTTTCCCAGTTACTATAGCGATTTTTTTTTTTGGATAATGAAAACAAATTCTAAGAATTATTTTAAAAAATATATATATATTTCCTTTTAATTGACAATTTTATTGTAAAACAAAACTAAACGTATACCAAAAGATAGATGATTTTCTTTGGTTTTTTTGGGTAATGGAAACAAATTCTATCCCCAATATCAGTAAATTTTTTTCCTTTAATTGACAATTTTTATGTAAAACAAAGTCCAACGAACACCAAAAAAAACCTTTATTTCTATATTTTTCACGTAAAAAATTATAACAATCAAACATAATAAATTGACAATTCTCAGAAAAATAATTTTTAGGCAATTCAATTTTCTGAAATTCGTTTTCTTTCCACCCAAGTTTCATCTTTACAATCTCTTTACAATCAAACGGACCCTAAATTCACATATGAAAATATGCTAACAATAAAACCTTGAACGTTAAAGTCAAAATCATAATGCTTAAAAAGTTAAGGAAACCAACCTGAATTTTCACTAAAATAATAATGTTTTGCGTTGATTGAAGCTATTTTGAAGCAATGAGTGAGTTAGAATTTATTATTTTGTTAAAAGGAATTAATAGAATCGAGTGGTGACTTGGGGGAAGTGTTCAAGTCTATGCATTAATTTCTTCTTTTAACTCTGATTACTTTTGATCAATAATTGAACTGAGAAAATATTGGTCGACATTTTTTTAGCATATGTTGAATTAAAATCGCTTTCGTTTGATGTCTTTTAAAGTAAATTTTTCTACGAAGAAATTAAGAGTGAAAATGATTCCTAGAGTCTGTTTGGACCCGATTTTTTCATTCAAAATAATTGATTTTTTTATCGTTATTTTACTATTTCAGTCGTCATATTTGACTTTTTCTCTCACAGATGGACCCCACTTTTCTCCTAACGGTCAAAAAATCAATTCTCAAAATCACTTCCAAACAGGCTCCTAATAAATGTATTGTTCAAGGTCCGAAGCCCTTGTATTCTTGGAACTCAACTATTACGTACAACAACACCCTGCTTTGCCTTTTACCCCCCCCCCCCCCCC
>NC_036257.1:4898476-4904566 GCF_002742605.1 Olea europaea var. sylvestris | reverse complement strand
TTGCCTTTTCCCCCCCCCCCAGGTATGTTTGATGTAAACAATTTTAGTATAAATTTTAATGAAAAATGATATTTTTGGAAGATTTGGTTAAAGGTAGGAAAATGTTATGGATTCATGTACAAAATTATTTTATTAATTGCATGTATGTTTAAAAATGAACTTTAAAAAAATAATAATTTTAAAGAATATATAAAAAATAGTGGCTCAAATCAAAGAATGATCTAAATCCACTGTGGCAATATTGTAATAATAGGCATTTATTGATCAAATTGTGCAAATATATTCATAAAAAGAAAAATCCCAATGAGCTAAGTAGACTACCTCTTCTACGGATTTGTAAATTCAATTTATTTTTTACTTGATAATAATAACGGCAACTACGTGAACTCTCGAGAGTGCAAAAGAAAAAAAAATGTATGTAACAAATGATACTTATATTGAGAAAAAATCGATTTTCTCTAGTCAAATGCAGTGAAACCTTAAATAAACGTCTTGTACACATCGATAAAAACTATTTTAATTTGTTACTTTCCATCTTTAGAGAGTGGATATGAATTCATTTTTCCAATATTGACCACTCACTAAAGATGAAAAGTAACAAATTAAAATAAAAAAAAATAAAAAAAAGGTACCTAAAGTTTAAAGCTCTCATAAAGGCAGATACAAGATTTCCATTCATGGAATTGCATTATTGCACCAATTTCATAGGCCTATACGGACATAGAGTTGAAATGTGGGCACAATAAGTTTGTAATCACTAATCACATACTAGTGACATTCTGGCGTGGAAGATTTTAAATAGTTTAATAAAATTGTACACGCGTTGTGTGTTATTTTTCGATGATATTAATTCATATTTACGATAATATTGCTTATAGCAAACGCTAATTTATAGAGTTAATTTCACAAATAGTCACGGAAGTTTAAGTGAAATTTTAAATTAGTCATTAAAGTGTTTTATAACACATTTAGTTAAGTTAAATAATATTACATAAATGTTCACTCCGTTATACTGATAAATGTCGTATTTGACATGGGAGTCGTTAAACACTTCTCGTATATTAACATCTGTTGAAGTGGTCGATTCCTTCCTATTGGTCCCTATTTAGCTCAAACTTGGCCTTTTTAATGTTAATTATTGATGCAAAATGGAGTTTGGGTTAAAGAGAGGGAGTTGAGATTTATTTATTTTTGGTTGAATGAGATTTTTTCCTTCTAAATTAGCGCTTTATTTTGACGATCTGTAATTTGACAACATGGACAAAATGGCTATTAGTTGATATTAAGGTTTGATTGGCCAATGTTGAAATGAATTGGGTGCCCCTAAAGTAGTAACTATTTGTAAACTTAACTCTACAAAATACGAATGGCCCTCTTTGATTTTTTTTACCCCTTTTCGGCTAAAATGTATTTATGTGTTTGAGCCCTATATATATATATATTTTTTTTTTTTATCAAAAAAGAGTTTTATAGTAGCAATTTTTTGAAAATGTGTGGTTAAAAAGAAGTGTAGCGGAAATCTCTCGATAAATCTTGATACTGGGATCAAAAAACAATCAAACGAACACCGATTTACCTTGGCTTGGCCCAAGACTTTCGCCTTCACTTTGGACTGTTCTCTTTCTCTCTAACCCCACAAAGGAGAAGGGTGGTGGTGTTAGTAATCCACAAAGATATAGAGAGGAAGAAGGAGATATCACAATGGTTGAATCTTACTCACAACCTCACATGGCTTCCCTTTCTCTCGGCCGCCTCTCTTCTCTCAACTCTCCTCTCCATTGCTACAACACACACCATCAAAAAAGGTTGGGAGATAAATACATATATATATGTTAGTTTAGGTCACTCTAATTGGGCATAGGGTTCACTAAGTGGGCTACCAATTAACCTAAATTAATGGGCTAATATTCAACTCCATATTAATCACTAAATGGTCCAACTAACCAAATAATTATCCAACCCAAACCCGAGCCATCCAAAAGTGAAGTTCATCTTCGAGCCGAGCCAAATTCATAGTGTCGATAAATAATCCGACAACTGTTTTGAATCATCGCCCGGATCATTGGGTATCAAAAAACCCAACAATCTCCACCTTGATGCCTAATAATCTGCACAATCAAGGTAATTCAATAAAATTGGAAACACAGACCTTACCTCGTATTTCGAACCCAAACACATATCATACTTGCTCCATGTACTCACCAGGGCTAAGGTTAAGAACACCCAAATAGAAATAAGTATTAACAGTGAACAAACAATCATGCGATGAAGATATATAGGATAACAGACATAGATCTTTTCAAAATCATGTTCACACATAACCATAGATTAACACCTAGTTAATCAGCACACGGTCAAATACATATGCAGTAAATGCATAAATGACCCCATGAAGGATTTCACTATACTTATCATATCCCATTTCGTGTTACTCCCACCTCGAGAACACATATCTCCTCTCATCGCCCACCATGCTCACTAAACCAATCACTCAACTCATGTCTAACTGGTAAGTCGCAGTAGATCCTAAACTTTCGGGATAATCCTCTATCACCACATCACTTCTCCCAACCTACATGGATAATAGGACTCCACCTTACAGAAGTGATAGAAGTGCATCTCTCACACTCCACCTGTACATGGTCTCTTTCACAGATAGATGATTCTACACATTTGATCACATCTCCACTCGTGATCCAAATGTCACACTCTATATCCCTCGTGCATATCACCAATGTATCTCTAGGTATCTATACTCCACCTTACCAAAAGACATCCAACTCACTGCTAATGCATCTCAAACTCACTATGGCAAAACAACACCTTTCGGTGACTACAAAAGTTAATCCACTCATCAATGCTTCCAAAAAATGCACAAAGAAAATAGTGAAGGTGGCACTCTCAAAGAGAATCGAAGAAAGAGTCGGTTACTTCACTACACTCACAAAAGAGGCTCACAAAGATAAAGAAGGTAACCCTAACATGGTTGCCTCATATAGTCTCACAAACTACATAGGCTTACAAAGATAAAGGAGAGAAATGGCTGCCCAACTTTCTTCTCACTACGACACTCTCACACCACTCATAGAACAAATAGAGTACCACAAAGTAATAAGTCACACTAATTCATGCAATTACACACATCAAATATTTTGAAAGTGTAATATCAACATTGCAATATAATTAAGTGATCATATACATGCAGAAAGAATTACACACAGATGTAATGCAAGAACCAGGTTTATTCTCTCAATAAACTTCACCAGGATCACTCCTCGACCCTAAAGTCACATTCACCTTGTCTCTATCCTCATCTTTCCTTTTATTATTATTTTAGGATAATCTCTTTCAATTATATCCAAATTTTACAACAATTAAAATATATGTTATTTTTCGCACTTACTTTAGACCTACATTTGTCACCAATGTCAAATAATGACCACAAGTAAAGTATGAACATAATTCACATAGAATAGTCCAGTAAACTTTCCTAAGGCCACATGCAATTCTAATAATATAGAAAAATTGACAGCAAATTCACAAAGAATTTAAGGCAAATAATTCCTAGATCTAGCAACAGGCAATGGTTATCCCTTCATGGTAACCCCAAACCTAATGTCACCCCCACACGATGACCTCTAATGCAAAACATAAATTACTCTGCACATTTATTTCAACTGCAATAATAAAAAGCAAAGAATACGAGATCGAGCGGACAACGTCTGAAGATCCGTAAATATCGAGAGACGCGAATTCACCACTTCAGGACTATCACTATTTATCCTAAAATCACTAGCAACCACAGCAACACGAAAACAGCACCCGGCACCCGAACGTCCAAGGACAAAATTGTCCAACTTTCACTGTGTTGCTCCAAATTGAAATCTGAAAACACTGCAGGGTCCATCTCGTCATGGAGAAGATTCTGTCTGAAGACCACTTCGTCAGAATTGGACGGACGCTCCCTCATGCGCCGTCGACCTGTCACCTTTCTGGCTTCTTCTCCACTTGCACAGTCCACCGGTGGTGTCCGTTTTGCCAAACTCCTTTTGGTTTCACCAGAAAACGCCAAAACAGATCCAACAGAAAATTGAAAAAATCGAACAGTTTCTGCCTCTGATTTTCAGATCCGTTTCCGAACCACTTTCAGCCCTTTTTTAGTCCTAAAAATCACAGATTTATCAACAACACAAACTCTGATACCATTTGTAGCGGAAATCCCTCGATAAATCTTGATACTGGACTCAGAAAATAATTAAACGAACACCGATTTACCTTGACTCGACCCGAGAATTTCGCCTTCACTTTGGACTGATCTCTTTCTCTCTAACCCCATAAAGGAGAAAGGTGGTGGTGTTAGCAATCCACAAATGTATGGAGAGGAAGAAGGAGATATCACAATGGTTGAATCTTACTCACAACCTCACATAACTTCCCTCTCTCTCGGCCGCTCCTCTTCTCTCAACTCTCCTCTCTATTGCTACAACACACACACCACCAAAAACGGCTGGGAGATAAATACATATATATAGGTTAGTTTAGGTCACTCTAATTGGGTCTAGGGTTCACTAAGCAGGCTATCAATTAACCTAAATTAATGGGTCAATATTCAACTCCATATTAATTACTAAATGGTCCAACTAACCAAATAATCATCCAACCCAAATCCGAGCCATCCAAAAGTGAAGTTCATCTTCGATTCGCGCCAAGTTCATGATATCGATAAATAATTTGACAACTATTTTAAATCATCGTCCGGATTATTGGGTATCAAAAAACCCAACAAGAAAGAAAAAATTTTGGATTTACGTGTAAAATATTTTATTAGAGAATATGTAGTTGAAAATGAATTTAACAAAAAATAAATTTTTAAACAATGAGGATCAATCAGGGACACGTTACTTTGGTGAAGGTGACAATTGGTCAGTGGTGTTATAACTACACTTGCTAGAAAAAGATTGGTAGATTTGACATATTCCTAATGCAAACCTATTTATAAAGCCCTTCTTATTAGGGTCATTCAAAATTTTAATCAAACAAGAAAACAAATGAATTAAAATGAGAGTGAATTTGTCAAGAAATAATACACTTTGAAATACGTGTAACATAGTCACTTTTAGGGTCGAACAATGAAATCATCGAATCATAAAATCGAATCGAAACAGATTTTTTGAAACCGTTGGTTTGGTTTCATGTGGATTCATCAATGTTTTGGTTTTAAACCAAACTAAACCACTTTGAAGTGGTTTAATCTAGGTTTCAATTTTTGTAAATCATTTACCGCCCAAAAAAATAGAAAATAAATTAGTTTGAATTTTATCCAACCCAATTAAAATTAAACATATGTATATGTATGTACGTATGTATATATATACCCAAATATCCATCAGTTATAACAAGTGTGAAAGCAAAACCCTGAAATTGAGTTAAGTGGAATAATTATTGTTGAACTATATCAATCAACCAACCATTAAAATTGAGTAAACAATTAAATCTAGATTTTTATTCAAATTCACATATTTCTTGTCTTTCCACTAATAATTTTCTCGAATTTCGGCTAAATTTTCAAGTCAGATTAACCAAATTTTCATATTTTTTGGCATTTGTTTACTATATTTTATTGGTAGTTGTGTTGTTTTGTTCTAAATTGTCCCGAGCTCCCTTAAATTTTTAGCGAAGAGCATTTTTGTTTATTTACTCTCAATTTCCTTATCAGGTCATTCAATTAATTATTTTTATTTAACTTAGTCTCTAGATGTTATTGTTAATTGCAAGATTGATTTGGTAGATTATTTAAATAGTCATTTTGAAGTTTTGAACAATAAGCCTTTTTCAACATATTACTTTGGTGAAAATTCTATGCAAATAAATATAAGATTTTCCCAAAAATTACTAAAGATGTGTTAGCTATTTTGTTTGATTACTTATTAGTGGTTGGATTTTTTATTCCTTTAGGAGTTCATTGACTGCAAATGTGGTTCAGGTAGTAATTTGCCTTAAAAATTGTTTGCATAGTAACAGGGAACCTATAGTGATTTGTTAATTTTTGGATGAAGTAGAAATAGTGAAAGATTCGTACAAAATTATAAA
>NC_036257.1:4891324-4895199 GCF_002742605.1 Olea europaea var. sylvestris | reverse complement strand
AATCTTCCATAAAATAATATTACACGTAAATCGAAAATTTTTCTTTCTTTTTCAACCACTCATTTTTCAAAAAACACTATTCTATACATTAAATTTTCGCCGTAATGGGGGCCAAACATCTAAACTCGATTTGAAATTCGACTAAAGTAATTTATAGGATTTAAAAACTTGGTTTTCATATTTATTAAAATGAATAAATTTTTTTTTTTTTTTATTTTTTTTTTTTTTTTTTTTTTTTTTTTTTGGGTTAGGACAGGCCTGGACTATAGCTTAAGCTTGCCCCCACTATGTCTGTCCTTGCAACAGGTAATTTGATTCTTATTTTGAACACCCCCTCCATAAATAGGGTGTTTATGTTTAATCTTCCCTTGAGGAAAGAGAGAGCTTGTGTATGAGATATCACATTATTGATCATGTCATTGGTGATACAAGTCAAGTAACATTTTAGTGACTCACCTACACATTACCTCACATCAAGAAGGCATTGTACGGTTGTCTGCACTTAACCTTGACAAGGAACTGTTTCTTCAACTCAAGTCAACTTTGGATGCTTTTTGGGTGGAGCTTGTTCACTTCTTGACCCCTCCAATTAATAAGTTAAGTAGAAAGCTCTGCATTTCAAAATTGATATGTTTCCCTCTGTCCATCCTTTCATATCAAAGAACTTTGGGCATCACGAAGTTGGTATGACAACCCGATTTCCTAGGAGAAGGACATGTTGTCATCATCGTCATCTCTCTTATAGGATCTTGAGGATCCGACTTCATCATAGCTGTACCCCCAAGTGAAAGGGACTAAAGACTAGTGATCATTCCCTCGCTCCACCTCGACTTCTCTCTCACCTATTTCTAGGCCTTTCAGCGCCTATCAAATGAACTTGGAAAGTCTCCTCTCTCATTCATCACTTTGATGTCTCCTTCAACATGGTTAACATCTCTCACCCTCCTTTGGTTTTGAGGTTTTCACTTTTTTTTTTCAAGGATTAAGTAGTCAAGATTGAAGATTATGCCTCTTACTTATAGATCAAGCTATACCTATTCAAGTAAATGTATGGGGTTGGAGGTTTGATTCTTCAACTCAACTTTTAGTCTAGAACTGAGAATTGAATCAACCCATCGGTTCTTAGCTCTAATACCCGTTATCTGATGTAATATGAGAATAACTGAATTATACTTCTCTCTATTCGATTCGAGACTTTTATCTAGCCCTATTTTGATTATTACTTTAAATTGAAATGCCTGTGTGATTCTTGGATCGTGCTTATTTAATTTCTACCTCCTTATCACTGTATTTGATTGTGGTGAGTTTTTTATCCTCAATGCACATTAATGAAATGTAGTAAAAAATTGTATATGTTGTAGTAAGTACTAGAATATTGTTATAGGATTTAACGGACTAAAAGTTACAATTTCAAAAAATTACATACACCGTGACCGAATAAATATATTGTGTTAGTTGTAATCATTTAAAAAAAAAGTCAATAAGAAAAGATAATGATAATACTATTCCTTATCATAATCTTACTTTTGAAGAACTAATCAGTTTTGTTAATTGAGAAGGATTACTTTTTTGTAATGATCTCAAACTCAAAGCAAATTTCACATAAAAAAGGTCTGATAGTCACAAAAAAAAAAAAACTAAGATCATTCTGTGAACAATATGGATTTGAGAAAATTGTTCATCCTTAATCAAAGTTAAAGCAAAAGAATTTTTCTTCCAAAAGAAGAAATTATTTAAAAGAAAAGAATTTTCGAAAACCAAAATATTATTCTGAAAGAAAATTTCAAAAGAAAAATTTTCAAAAAATTCTCATGTTACCTTCTGGAAATGTAAAAAGCCAAAATATTATTCTAATAAATGTCCTTCGAAGGGAAAGATTAATAATCTTTAAATTGATGAAGATATCCAAGTTGAACTTCTCAATCTTATTAATTCTAGTTCTAATGATGAATGTATTTCTGATTGAGAATAGGTGTATCAACATCTAGAAGATTTTAATGTTGAGACTAGTTTAAATTCATCCTTCTCCTCTTCTAGTAAAAAATAAATAACTTTTTGGTCGTAAAACTATGAATATTCTTACTAAAAAAGGAGAACTTGGTAAAGAAATTGTTAATCAAATTGAGCCTTTCAATTTGCAAACTATTATGAATTGTTTCAAAACAGAAAATTCAAAAACTTCGAGTTCTGATTTAAAATCAGAAATTAATTCAATAAACTCTCGAATTTCTATTCTTGAATGTCAAATGGAAGATGTTCGAATGGAAGTTGCTCTTATCAAAACTAAAGAATTTCATAAATCTGAAACTCCTGTTACATCCTAAGTTCCTCCTCTGATGAAGATATTTCTTATAATCATTATTCAAACCCTCTATTCGAAAGAAGAAAATGTAATTTTAATAATTGAATACTACTTCAAAAATGGTACTAGAATATGACTATTATAGTCAATAAAGAATTCAAAACTCACTACTAGAGTTCTGATTGATTTCGATGCAGATCAGAATTGTATTCGAAATGGATTAATACTTACAAAATATTTTGAAAAAGCTATTGAGCATTTTAATGGTACTAGTGGTAAAAAGCTTAATATCCAATACAAACTTTCAAAAGCTCATGTTTGTAATTCAAATATTTGTTTCAAAAATATATTTTATCTTGTGAAAGATTTGGACCAAGAAGTCATTCTTAACACTCCTTTTATTGTTCAAATTTATCATTTTCAAGCTAATTCGAAAGGTTTCACTACAAATATTTTTGTTCAAGATATATGTTTCAAATTTACAAATCTTTTTTCTTATAAAGATGTTAATTCTTTGAAAGAAGCATCTATTTTTAAAATTATTAATAATATCAATTTTAAAAAGATCATATTATATTTCTTAAATAAGAATCAAATTTAAAAGAATTGAAGAACAATTGCAAGATTTTTCAATTAAAGAGAAAATTCTAAATTTTCAAAAAAGAATGAAAAGGAAATATGTTCAACTATTCCAAATGCTTTTTATAATAGAAAGAAACATGTTGTCTCCCTTTTGTATAATTTTGATTTTCATGAATAAAAAATTCCTACAAAATCTCGTCCTATTCAAATGAACAAAAAACTCTTAGACCATTGTATCAAGGAAATAAACGATTTTCTTGATAAAGGCTTAATTCGTCTAAACAAATTTTCTTGGAGTTGTTCTAATTTTTATGTCAATAAATCAATTGAAATTGAACGAGGTGTTCCATGTCTCATTGTCAATTACAGATCCCTTAATAATGCTCTTCATTGGATTAGGTATCCATTACCTGAAAAGAAAGATCTATTAAATAGATTATACAAAGTTATTATCTTCTCAAAATTTGATATGAAATCAAGTTTCTGGCAAATTCAAATAAAAAAAAAGATAGATATAAAACTGTCTTCAATATTCTTTTTGGTCAATATGAATGAAATGTCATGCCATTTGAACTAAAAAATGTTCATTCAGAATTTCAAAAAATCATAAATAATATTTTTAATCCCTTTTCAAAATTTGTTATTGTTTATATATATAATGTTCTTATATTTTCTGAAAGTATAGAACAACATTTCAAACATTTAAATTCATTCATTTATATTTTCAAGAAAAATGGTTTAACAGTGTCTGCTAAGAAAATTGTTCTTTGTCAAATCAAAATTAGGTTTCTAGGACATAATATTCATTTAGGAGCTATTACTCTAATTCAAAGAAGTTTATATTTTACTGAGAAATTTCGTGACGAAATCTTGGAAAAATCTAGTCTACAAAGATTTATTGATTGTGTCAATTATGTTTATATTATCATTATCTTTTCTTATTGAATTTTTGACCCCTTTTGAAAAGAGTTTAGGAAGTCCAGACAAAAAA
>NC_036257.1:4888496-4891271 GCF_002742605.1 Olea europaea var. sylvestris | reverse complement strand
TTTCAGAATATTTGGATTAAATCAGCACCTGTCAAAAAAGATGTTGAAAATCTAAAGTATCTCTAAATCTTTATTCAGACCTAGAAGAGTAAGATCTTTGAAACTTAGATGAAAAAATGCTCCTTTAGAATTTCAAAAAATCATAAATAATAGTTTTAATCCCCTTTCAAATTTTATTATTTTTTATATAGATGATGTTTTTTATATTTTCTAAAAATATAGAACAACATTGCAAGCATTTAAATTCATTCATTCATATTGTCAAGAAAAATAATTTAACAGTGTTTGCTAAGAAAATTGTTCTTTGTCAAACCAAAATTAGGTTTCTAGGACATAATATTCACTTAGAAACAATTACTCCAATTCAAAGAAGTCTAGATTTTACGGACAAATTTTGTAATGAAATCTTGAAAAAATATAGTTTACAAAGATCTCTTGGTCGTGTCAATTATGTTTCAAACTTTATTATAGAGATAAGGTTAATGTGTGCCCCTCTTCTCAGAAGACTACAAATGTATCCTGACCCATGGAATCATGAGCATACGTTAGCTGTTATTAAAGTAAAAAATGCAATAAAATATATTCCTCTGATCTTGAATCCATAAATTAACTGCTTTTGGGCAGCAATTAGTTTTATGAAATTTTGACCACCACTTTTATTTTGAATTTACGAACAATCTTTTTAACGTAGGAATTTTAATTATTTTTCTAAACAGCTTGGAAATCCAAACAGTATATCCAAGACACCTTGAAATTGTGGGCGAACTGAAATAAAAATGTGTGAATATGTCATAAGTCTAAATTCTAAGATTTGAATTAAATTGATCTTTATCATTAAATCTTCTGATTAGAGAGTTGTGATGAAATCTTAATTGAGTTATAAAAATGAATAATAGATGTGATTGACACAATCCAATTGAGGGAATTCGACGCTTCGCCATCTCAAGACTTTAACCTTAATTTCATTACTTTAATATTAAATTCTTCTACACGTTTCAAGAGGACAATCAACCTTTTTGGATTCTTTGAGTGATTTTTCGATCTCCATGTGGAATCAACACCCCAAGTTGTATTCCATTGTTTGACCTCTTGTAACAAGACATAATGTAACAGTTTTGGCTGGACAACAATCTTGTTGTGATGCATGTAATATGAAAAACATGTGCCAGTTAATATCTCCTTCTCGACATCATTGAATTTTGTCAGAATAAAAAATAATATGTGATCGCACATGTTATAGAGCTTATAGTAATTTTTCTCAAAAACCAATAGTATTCTGGAATCATGTATATCCATTCCCGTATGATAACACCATTAGACATGCAGTCAAAATCAACATAAAATTAAGGTCACAAACCCAAACATAAATATTTAGTCTCCTTCATATACCCGAACACGAAATACCCAACTTGAACAGTAGTTCACAAAAAATAACACTGAACAATTATGTGAATTTAATTCTTCATTACCCACACAATCTATCACAAATCTAAATACAGTGTACAAAAAATAGTTTACAAATACTAATTATAGCTACAATTAACAAAAAGTATATCGCAATTGTAATAACTAGTTTACTAATATTAGGTTACATAATACCAAGAATTCGAGAGTATCTGAAATTAGATCACATTTTACCAAAAATTTTGCTACCTAATATTTAGGTGACATTTTATCAAAATTAGGTCATAAAAAACTCATTCACATCATATTCAACATATCCATACGTTGGATTTAACATTACAATGCACTTAAACAAAAAAAAAAAAAAAAAAAACTATATCCACAAGATTCACCTTATTCAATGAGGATTTGCCATATGAACCAATTTTTTTGGAAGATTTTCTTGAGGATTTTCTTTCTTTTTTCTGCGTCTTTAGCTTTTCAAGGTTCTTCTTCTTTATCAGAATGAGAATCACATTCCACAATCATAGTCAACAATGTTTTCTTCGATACTAGTTTGTGAATGTTTGAATAGTAAAATTGTGTTTCAATCAAAGTCACAATGAAAAAAGCTATGAAGGAGCATTTTCAATGGATGTTTCACTTTTAAAAAGATTTGAAATGACTCACTCACTCACTCTCTCTCATTTTGAAACATAGAAGATTTTAGATATTAATTTACCTTATTTATTTTATGAATGTGTTATTAAAAATGAATATGTAAAGAAAGAAAGAGTTTTCATATAATGGTTGTCAAATAGGCACTTAATTTTGTCAATAGAAATATGGGAAAAATTCAGGTCTTAAATTTGAGAATACACT
Organism: Olea europaea var. sylvestris; assembly: GCF_002742605.1. Taxonomy (NCBI): domain Eukaryota; kingdom Viridiplantae; phylum Streptophyta; class Magnoliopsida; order Lamiales; family Oleaceae; genus Olea; species Olea europaea. Next base: position 4,889,006 of record NC_036257.1, on the reverse strand, counting down.
TTCAATATTAACAAACATGATGATTTCGTTCAAAATTCAGGTCATAAATAAAAAATATATATATTTCACTCTCTCACCTCTCTCTCTCTCTCTCTCTCTCTAACTATCGAACACAGGGACTGGTTGAACGAATTCGTGAATTTGATAAAGTTTTCCTCGTCGATGAAAACATTGGACCCAATCTCTTCTCGTAACACAGCAATTGAGCCCATCTCAACAAATTTAATTCCAATATCAAATTTGTTGATTTAGATTTATTTCATCCATTTTTGTGGAACGATGAACATAAAAGATTTTGTAACTTCATTTGTCAAAAATGATTGGTTAGTGGAGAAGTCCCAAGTAGATTTGTGGAGAAGCCAGTTGTAACACCCCGAACTTTTTACTATTTTTCATATGAGCCTAAACTTAATAGGGGTCACTCAGGAAATGAAATAATTCATGTTTAGATTTATCGTCACACTAAAAGTTCAAATGTTAAAAGATAAGCTTAACCCACTTATTTGCATA
>NC_036257.1:4879562-4885621 GCF_002742605.1 Olea europaea var. sylvestris | reverse complement strand
TTTCATAAATAGCAAAAAGCAAAGGTCAACAAATTAATTTCAATTCTAATGGCTACAGCATATACTTCTAATATTTTTGATTGGCTTTTTAATCTCTAACCATTCACTTGAACATGAAAGCTTCTAAGCAGGCAAGAAGGAATCTACTTGTCAATTGAACAAAACGAATTCGACCAGATATGTACTCACCCCTACTGCTTATAATAGCGGCAATAAGAGTTGATATCGCAATGGTGATGGGCGGCTTTCGTCGAAAGATGATGAATATTTTTCATGCCTGATCCATGTACCCATGACCTATCAGGAAGTGTAAGTGTTCAGTGGGAAACTGGAAGAGGTGGAGGTGTCATTGTTGGATCACCATTACAGAAGTTGATAACATCGTGGGCCTTAGCCGCCTTATCATGGACAACTTACAAAAATACCCTTAAAATTATGAATCTTTTGAAAAATCATATGAAATGTTTTTTAAAGTAAAAAATACTTTGTGATGTTAAATAATGTAACACATTTTCACTTTTCTTATTAAAAATTGTCACTTTTTAATAAAAAAAAGTGACACAGTTGTCATTTTTTTATTAAATGGAATGTCACTTCTATTAAAACGTGATGTTTGTCACTAAAAAAAATTATAAAAATTAATAAGGTGATTGAAAAAAGTAACAAATACTAAAAAAAAAGTGACAAAATTTCAAAAAAGTGACAAAAATCTAAAAAAAAAGTAACGAATTCAAAAAAATTGACACAAATAAAAAAAATAAAAAAGTGACACGCTCAAAAAAAGTGACAAAAATCTAAAAAAAAAGTAACGAATTCAAAAAAATTGACACAAATAAAAAAAATAAAAAAGTGACACGCTCAAAAAAAGTGACAAAAATTAAAAAAGTGACCTCTCGGTAAACTATACGGCTTCAAGTACTAATTGATGATGTCCAAATTGCAAATTTCAACACCTATCAATTTCTCCAAGAATTTATAATAGAAATTACCATAATAGATCTTTAATGACTCGTTAGAACTTTATCCCACTATTAATCCAGTTAAATGATCAAACTTTAATTAGTTCCAAATTTTACCACTAACATGGTGTTTTCAATTCTGATTGACTGCAGAACTATACTGTAGTCAACCCTTCTTCTTTAAGATATCAACCAGGATCGATTCTGTGATTGTCGGGGTTCGAGGCGAATTCCAAAAATTAGGTCCTCAAAATGAATGTAAGCCCCTGTTTGAGCCCCATTTTTACCTCATTAAAATGAAAAATAGGACCGTTATCCATCACATCAAGCCACCATTTTTGAATTTCTATCTCTGTTGTGAAGCCCCTAACGGCTCTATTTCTCATTCTCATTCTCATTATAATGTGGCTCAAACGTGCTCTAAATATAAAATTCAACGATATATTATGCAACATATTGTTAATTTAAAACTTAAGATTAAAACAACAAATAAATATCACAATCATCTCACAATTAATAAAAAAACTATTTTCCTTCTTTCAATATTAAAAAAAAAAAGCACTTCGGTCAAAAATAGGCCCTTTGTGTGGTTTTGGGCCTGAGATCTGCGCGTGCTCGGGACCAGCTCTTATATCAGCCTACCATGATATAGACCTTGATTAGGGCAAGTGTATAAGAATTCTTTGCCGAATCAAAATTGCCTTAACCTGTAAAGCAAAACAACCAACCCCAAAAATCTCTCCACTTATCAGAAGAATCAGATCATCTTCAAGCTCCTTCATTTCCTCCGTCTGCAACCCCAACGGCCTTGAAAACATTAGTGTTGGATGGAGTATCTTCCCAGTCAATCATAGCATGGGCAGATGATGTGGTCTCAGAATTTAAAAAAATGGAAAGTTGGATCGTAAATTGCACTATGAAAACATGAGTGTTGGATGTATCTTTCCAGTCAATCATCTTCAGGCTTCCAGGAAAAATGTGTCGTAAACATTTGATGGTGGCTGAAAAAAGCTTTGAATCATCGACATTTTGTAAATTTTCTGCGATTTTGGATGGATTTTGCAATTCCTTGACAGTTTTGAGTGGATGAAACGGTGCTCGGGTTACATTGGAGGTCGTGGATCAGATATATTTGGGGTGTTTTGGAGGTTTTGGAGTTTTATGATGTATCAATTACTGTCTTTAAGTGATTTAATTAATTATCAAAGTATTTATCAAATCAGTTAATTTTTTAGGGTATTGTACCTAATTTGCCCCCTTATCTTTCTCATTTACAACTCAAAGCCCAAAATATTTCATCTGTGGACGAATTCTATGGGCTTGCAGGAGAGCCCATAATGAATTAATTGCTGATCCACCACAGCAACCAGCACTGCTGCCATGGCTTTCACACTTTTGCAATCCACACTCTTCTCAAAGCCATCTCTTTTCTTTCACAGAAGAAGCTTTGCCTTTTACATACAATTGTCTTTTTTCTCCACAAATTCTGCTTTTCCTTCAGACAAATTCAGGCAACCGATGGCATCAGTTCTCGAGCTTGGTGGCATCAAGATTGCCAAAACTGGTAACATGCCCACTTCTAGAAATTACTGTTTTCTTCAATTGCTTCACTTTGCGATTGGCTCTTTTTGTTGTAGTATATGAATTTGTTGTGGGTGTTTTATATTTTTACAGTTTGGATCGAACTTATTTGCATTTATTTCTCGTTGTAATCACTATGAAAGTTTGTATCTTGTTTGTTCTACTATGACTTACTCTATCAGAATTTTTTTTTCTAGATGGGCATTTCTGCAAATCCACCATTTGGATTGATTGTTGTTTAGGAAAACTTGAATATCTTTGACTTAAAATGGCGGGTTTTGTGCAATTAGTAGTGAATAATACTCATTGTTATTTTGAAGTGAGTGGAATAAAAGCCAAAGAGAATGTGCACCTTTTATTCTAGGATATGTGTTCTGTGTATTTGCAGAATTGATTATGGCTTAATGGAAGGTTCTGCTTTCTTTTGTTGAAATTTGTTCAATTTATGAATGTGCTGAATGTGGGGGGTTGGCAAAAATGTAGATTTTTTCATATATTTATACTTGTTCCCATTTATTTAATGGGTTATGTGATCATGCCACATTTCTCGAATCATTGTTCGTCAACTTATGGAACTTTGGATGATTAAATTTGCAGAAATAGTAAGAGATGACCCAACAAACAATGTTCCTGATTCAATATTCTCAAAGCTTGGAATGCAGCTTCACAGGAGGGATCAGCATCCCCTTGGCATCCTGAAGAATGCAATCTATGACTATTTTGACACTAATTATCCCAACAAATTTGACAAGTTTGATGATTTGTACCCAATAGTTTCGACTATTGTGGTAGGTCAATTGGTCCATAAAGGAATTTGAAACTTGCTTTTCTCCTTCTTAATTAATGTCCTATGAACTAGCAATGCTGCTATCTATGATTTTATTTCGACAGTGTTGATCAAATTTTTGGTATTTTCTCCCCCGTGAAAGTTTACCTTTTTCTTATTTAATATATTAATTCGGTTTTAGTAGGGTGCGTCAATAGGTCCCCTGCTCTATTGATATTTCTTTAAGCTTATAACACTCAAATGCCAATTAATGCTATAAAGGAAAAAAAACTGTAAAGGATTGAGGTGATTTTTCTATTTTTTTTCTTGATTCTTATAATGCTAGTATAGAAGAGGTGGGGAGCTAGGCAGCAGGTAGGGTATTTAGAATGAGGACACTCTATGAAATAACAATATGTCAATTGACTTGAACACCACACATTCGACTTAAAGAATCTAGGGGACACAAAATCTCCAATGACTTTGCTTGCGTACCAAAGAGTCTTGAGAACTGAGTAAACATTTTCCAAGTCTGGACAACTGGACTTCATCTCTTTATTTCTAAGAATGCCTAGAGTGACTCTTGCAAATATGACCGAGGAATCAAAGATACAAAGATGTTGTATATTCACTTCCGAATGTGATTAATTGAAATAAATGATTTAACTTTGGAGACCTTGTGAGAACCTAAAGAAGAACCAAATGAAATACTGTCCATGGAAGCACCAAATTTGGAATTACTGAGACAATTATATTCTTGTTATTCAGCTTCATGCCAACGCTTGATAATCTCGTATTGCCACATTGGTCATTTGATTTTGTTGGTTGATGGATCTATTTTGATTGTCGATCTTGTTCTTGCAGAACTTTGACGATGTATTGGTACCTACTGATCATGTGAGCAGGAGTTATAATGATACATATTATGTGGATTCTAAAACTGTCTTGAGGTGCCATACTAGTGCTTATCAAGCTGAGTTACTGAGAGGAGGCCATACTCATTTCCTTGTCACTGGAGATGTATATCGCAGAGATTCTATTGATTCAACTCATTACCCTGTATTCCATCAGGTTTGTATTACTATCTGATGTCATATTTTTATTCTAATTTCAATGCTCAAGTTGTTTCTTTTTCTTCGATGCTGTCCTTTGTACAATATTCAGATGGAAGGTGTTAGAGTTTTTACGCTGGCTGATTGGGAGGCATCTGGCACTGATGCCACATCATATGCTGCGGAGGATCTAAAGAAATGCCTTGAGGGGTTAGCATGCCATTTATTTGGTAAAGTTTGATTTAAACTCTAAGGAGGTGTTTGATTCCCATTTTTCTCTCTCTTCTATTGAACCACATATTCTTCATTTAAGTAATATTACTCACAAACCAAAATTTTTTCCTTATTTTTTAATCACACTTTCCCCATCAATTTACTATTCCAAAATACATTCTTAAAAAAGAATGGGACTCAAACACACCCTGAATGTTACATTTGGAATCCATTTAGGCAATATTCGGAATCCAGTTGGATTTACCATCGGAAAGGTGGCTACAGGTGATTGTGTGCTATGCTGATAGTTTCCTCTATCTAGATCTAAATTGTACTGTGATCTGATTCTATATTTATGTTTGTAACTAGTTGATTCTATATCATTACTACACCCCAACCCACCCCCCTTTTCCTCACACACGGAGAAAGGATAGAAAGGAGGTGGGAATGAAGAGAAAAATAGAACCGAGAAGAATGGTTCCCAAAACCTAACTGAATATCTGTGCAATTATACGTACACGTGACCAAAGAACCAAGTCTAGAACATAGCTCACACAACTGAATTCCTTTCTCTGTCAGAGTACCATCAATTTGCCTCCAAATTATTAGCATACTACTGTGCCTATTGGCATTTGTTGGATTCAATGGTTACAATTCCTCTTCAGCATTGATGTTTAGAATTTTCCAGGTGGTGTGGAAATGCACTGGATTGACACTTATTTTTTCTTCACCAACCCATCATTTGAATTGGAGATATATTTTCAGGTATTATTCTCGATTGCAGCCAGTGATTAGGATTATTGTACTTTCTACTGCAAATCTTTTATATATTGATTGGCACTTGGTACATTTAATGTTTCTTCTTGGAGGCATATGAAGTCATATGCTAAAAATGATACCATTATTTGTAACAGAATTGCAAACAAAGTCATTTTGGACCCGGTCTATTGCATAAGGAAACTAATGTGCACTGACAAAATAGGTTGAAATTTCTAACAAGTGTGAAGTCATTTCATTTGCCCCAAATAATTGAATTATTGGTATACGGAAGTCTGCCCATCATCTATTTTTCCATTTTGCTTTCTCCAGTTTCGAATACCGTTAATGCTTGACATCGACTTGTATATGTTCTAAAATTGTATGATAGTGTAATAATAATTATAAGAAACAGTTAAGAGTTGAGCTCATTCAAGTATATGGTGTTTAGAGAAGCTACTGAGAAGTTGGAAGATAGACCAACTGTTCTGCGGTACAGAGTGAGTGACTGTTCAAAGGAGACGATGACTGATGTTTTAAGAGGAACTGAAGGAGGAAGGCCCAGTGCTAAGGAGCTATGGTGGTACAGCGACGATGTTCTAGGTGTAATCAAGACACTGAGCTTGTATCCAGCCATGGCAGAAGATTGGGTGTCAAGAATCTTGAAAACTATATTACATATCAGCAAGAAGAAAGCTAAAAAGGCCGTCTAAGAGGCAATTTTGAGAGCAT
>NC_036257.1:4867778-4873736 GCF_002742605.1 Olea europaea var. sylvestris | reverse complement strand
CTTCTTTCTCCACAACTTCTGCTTTTCCTTCAGACAAATTCCAGCTCCACAAGAAGTGGAGGCAACCGGTGGCATCAGTTCTCAAGCTTGGTGGCGTCAAGATTGCCAAAGACGGTAACATGCCCACTTCTAGAAATTACATTTTTCTTCAATTGCTTCACTTTGTGATAGCCTCTTTTTGCTGTAGTATATGAATTTGTTGTGGGTGTTTTATATTTTTACAATTTGGATCGCATTAATTTCTCGCTGTAATCACTTTGAAAGTTTGTATCTTGTTTGTTCTGCTATGACTTACCCTATCGGATTTTTTTTTCTAGATGGTATTTCTGCAAATCCAATATTTGGATTGCCTCTTTTTGCTGTAGTACATGAATTTGTTGTGGGTGTTTTATATTTTTAAAATTTGGATTAATTTCTCGCTGTAATCACTATGAAAGTTCGTATCTTGTTGTTCTGCTATGACTTACCCTATCGGATTTTTTTTTCTAGATGGTATTTCTGCAAATCCAATATTTGGATTGATTATTGTTTCGGAAAACTTGAATATCTTTGACTTAAAAAGGTGGATTTTGTGCAATTGATAGTGAATAATGGGTAAGCACCACTTACAAATAGCTTTACTCATTAAAGCAACACTTACAAATAGCTTTACTCATTGTTATTTTGAAGTGAGTGGAATAAAAGTTAAAGAGAATGAGCACCTTTTATTCTAGGATATGTGTTCTGTGTATTCGCCGATTGATTATGGCTTAATGGAAGGTTTTGCTTCTTGTGTTGAAAATTTTTCAATTTATGCATGTGCTGAATTTGGGGGGTTGTCAAAAATGGAGTAGATTTTTTCATATATTTATATTTGTTCCCATTTATTTAATGGTTGTGTGATCATGCCATATTTCTCGAATCATCGTTTGTCAACTTATGGAACTTTGGATGATTAAATTTGCAGAAATAGTAAGAGATGACCCGACAAAAAATGTTCCTGATTCAATATTCTCAAAGCTTGGAATGCAGCTTCACAGGAGGGATCAGCATCCCCTTGGCATCCTGAAGAATGCAATCTATGACTATTTTGACACTAATTATCCCAACAAATTTGACAAGTTTGATGATTTGTGCCCAGTAGTTTCGACTATTGCGGTAGGTCAATTGGTCCATAAATGAATTTGAAACTTGGTTTTCTCCTTCTTAATCAACATGTCATATGAACTCCCAATGCTCCTATGTATGATTTTATTTTGATAGTGGTGATCAAATGTTTGGTATTTTCTCCCTATGAAAGTTTACCATTTTCTTATTTAATATATTATTTTGGTTTTAATAGGGTTCGTTAATAAGTCCCCTGCTGTGCTGATAGTTCTTTAAGCTTATAACAATCAAACGACAATTAATGCTAAAAAGGAAAAAACTCTAAAGGATTTAGGTGATTTTTTCCCCTCCTTAATTAATGCTTTTTTTCCTTAATTAATGCTAGCATGGAAGAGATGGGGAGCTAGGCAGCAGGCAGGATATTTAGAATGAGGACACTTTATGAAATAACTATGTCAATTGACTTGAACAACACACATTAAACTTAAAGTATCTAGGGGACACAAAATCTCCAATATGACTTTGCTTGCGTACCAAAGAGTCTTGGGAACTGAGTAAACACTTTCCAATTCATGACAACTGGACTTCATCTCTTTATTTCTAAGAACACATAGAGTGACTCATAACTTGATGTAAACATGACCGAGGAATCAAATATACAGAACACATAGAGTGACTCATAACTTGATGTAAACATGACCGAGGAATCAAATATACAAAGATGTATATTCACTTCCAAATGTGATTAATTGAAATAAATGATTTTAACTCTAGAGACCTTGTGAGAACCTAAAGAAGAACCAAATGTAATACTGTCCATGGAAGCACCATATCTGGAATTACGAAGACAATTATATTCTTATTCTTCGGCTTCATGCTAAAGGTTGATAATCTCGTATTGCCATATTGGTCGTTTGATTTTGTTGGTTGATTGTTGTATTTTGATAGTCGATCTTGTTCTTGCAGAACTTTGATGATGTATTGGTAGCTGCTGATCATGTGAGCAGGAGTTATAATGATACATATTATGTGGATTCTGAAACTGTCTGGAGGTGCCATACTAGTGCTCATCAAGCTCAGTTATTGCGAGGAGGGCATACTCATTTCCTTGTCACTGGAGATGTATACCGCAGAGATTCTATTGATTCAACTCATTACCCTGTATTCCATCAGGTTTGTATTAATATCTGATAATCATATTTTTCTGTCTAATTTCAATGCTCAAGTTGTTTCTTTTTCTTCGATGCTGTCCTTTGTACAATATTCAGATGGAAGGTGTTAGAGTTTTTACGCCAGCCAATTGGAAGGCATCTGGCAATGATGCCACATCATATGCTGTAGAGGATCTAAAGAAATGCCTTGAGGGGTTAGCACGCCATTTATTTGGTAAAGCTTGATTTAAACTTTAAATGTTACATTTGGAATCCATTTTATGCAATATTCGGAATCCAGTTAGATTTACCGTCGGAAGGGTCTACATGTGATGGTGCGTTATGCTGATAGTTAACTTTATCTAGATCTAAATTGCACTGTGAACTGATTCTATATGTATGTTCATAACTAGTTGATTCTATATCATTACTACACCCCACCCCCATCCCCACCCCTCCTTTTCCTCACACATAGAAAAAGGGATAGAAAGGAAGATGGGAATGAAGAGAAAAATAGAACTGAGAAGAATGGTTTCCAAAACCTAACTGAATATCTGTGCAATTATACGGCCACGTGACCAGAGAACCAAGTCTAGAACATAGCTCACACGACTCTGTCACAGAAAAACCATCAATGTGCCTCCAAATTATTAACATACTACTGTGCCTATTTGCATTTGTCGGATTCAATGGTTTTCAATTCCTCTTCAGCATTGATGTTTGGAATTTTCCAGCTGGTGTGGAAATGCGCTGGATTGACACTTATTTTCCCTTCACCAACCCATCATTTGAATTGGAGATATATTTTCAGGTATTATTCTGGATTACAACCATTCATTAGGATTATTGTACTTTCTACTGCAATTGGCACTTGGTAAATTTAATGTTTCTTCTTGGAGGCTTATGAAGTCATATGCTAAAAGTGATACTATTATTTGTTACAGAATTGCAAATAAAGTCATTTTGGACCTGGTCTATTGCATAAGCAAACTAATGTACACTGCTAAAATAGGCTGAAATTTCTAACAAGTGTGAAGTCATTTCAATTGCCCCAAATAATTGAATTATTGGTGTATGGAGGTCTGCCATCATCTATTTTTCCATTTTGGTTTGTCCAGTTCTGAATACTATTAATGCTTGACATCAACTTGAATATGTTCTAAAATTGTATGATAGTGTAATAATAATTATAAGAAACAGTTAAGAGTTGAGCTCATTCAAATATATGGTGTTTAGAGAAGCTACTTAGAAGTTGGAAGATAGACCAACCATTCTGCGGTACAGAATGAGTGACTGTTCAAAGAAGACAATGACTGAGGTTTTAGGAAGAACTGAAGGAGGAGGGCCCAATGCTAAGGAGCTATAGTAGTACAGCAACAATGTTCTTGGTGTAATCAAGACACTGAGCTTGTATCCAGACATAACAGAAGACTGGGTGTCAATAATCTTGAAAACTATATTACATATCAGCAAGAGAAAGCTAAAAAGTCAGTCTAAGAGGCAATGTTAAGAGCATATGACAAGTTCTATAACTGTGTAGACATTAAAGGAGAGAAAAAGTGCATAGGATAGTTACAATAGTGGGATGGAAAATGAAATGAGACTTTTTATGTGTCAAGCGCATTAAGGACAAGGACCGAGAGTTTTGATAAATGATGAAGATATACAGAAGAGGTAAAGATGCTATTTTGGAAGATTGTTGCATTAACATTAGGTCACAATTATTGGATAGGAGAACCTATTAGGCACCTGTCAGTAATTCTATTGAATTTCGGAAGTAGTTTTTGGGGAAGTTAGCATATCTTGTTTGGCAATGTTATTTAACAAAATCAGTACAACTGAAAAGATGGTGCGCAAGTAGGGAATGGATGTCAATATCCATTTATAGAAATAAAAGAGCTGTTTATAATTATGCTAACCAATAAGGAAATAGGTTAATGAGTCACACAATGATACTTTTTGGAGAGATTGAAAAAGGAACAGTTCAGAGATTCATTTCGGATTTATGCCAAAGAGAATAAACCATGGAAGCTATACCTTAATCGTAGAGCAATATTTTACCATTAAACAAAAAACTACACAGTATGAAGTTCTTGGTTTAATTTTGAGATGACTATTCACTGCTTCATCTTAAATTTTCTTTGATGAGATGGACAAGGACGAACTGGTATTGCACTATTACTTAATTTTTTTGGTAAAAGATTTACCTATGTGTTTATATTGTAGAGGTAGGTGTTCGAATGCGGAAGCGGAATTATTTAAAAATTAAAAAAAACATTTCGGATTTATGCCAAAGAGAATAAACCATGGAAGCTATACCTTAATCGTAGAGCAATATTTTACCATTAAACAAAAAACTACACAGTATGAAGTTCTTGGTTTAATTTTGAGATGACTATTCACTGCTTCATCTTAAATTTTCTTTGATGAGATGGACAAGGACGAACTGGTATTGCACTATTACTTAATTTTTTTGGTAAAAGATTTACCTATGTGTTTATATTGTAGAGGTAGGTGTTCGAATGCGGAAGCGGAATTATTTAAAAATTAAAAAAAACTTCATTAATTTAATAAACAAGATCGTTTCGATATTCACGTGTATGTTATATCAAGAATTAAGGATTCGAATTTTTTTACCCAAATTCGATGGTCAATTCTTGAATTAATTTTGAATCATGAATTTCTAGCTTTTTGGATCACGAACTTCCAGCTTTTTAATTCCAAGAATTTGATGCTTCAAACATCCAAGCCTTTTATGGCATTCTCCAAAGCTAAAACTACACCCGTGGTTGGTACCTTCTTTAATTAAACCAAAAAATAATTCTTGAACTGGACAATTGAATAAAACAAGAAAAATAATTATCTCTCTCCAAATTTGAACACTATGGAATTATGTATTATGATTATTGTACAATCTCATAGGATGTCTAGTTTCCAGCTAATCTCTATTTATAGAGATGGAACAGTAACACTCCTTATACAATAATAATTTTACATTCAAATAAGAGTTCTAACTACCAAGTAGGAATTTTAATTAAAGTTCAAATCCAATTAGTTTACATTCCATTACAAGTTTAGTTTTAGAACTTCAATTACAATTATAATTAAGTTTACAACTTTTATAGTAATTACAACTAAGTACAAAATTTTATTGTAATTACAATTAAGCTCAAAACTATTATAATTATCGTTATTAAGTTCTAATACTTTATGGAGTTACCATAGAGACTTGATCGTACATATATTATTCAAGTTTCAATTATTAGATCCTGTTTACTCGACCTTTGACCACCCAATATAATTATTGGTCTCTGCTTTTTCCACTAAAGGTAAAAGACTGAACTTGTGGAATATATAAGATCACAGAAGTCAATAAATCTATAATACTTTCCTCTGACCTACCATATTTGTATTTTATCTCCGTCCGATGTCCGATAATTAGGTACGAGTATAAATGGCCGTTTTCTTGCTAATTATTCTCACTAACTTAAATATCATTTTCTTCAACGGTCCTGTAAACTAATCACAAATATCGAAGTTTAGCCATCACTAAATACTGAGATCAGATTTTAACTGTTCAATATAAAATACTTAAGTAGTCACTCTACCCATTTTCAAGGTGACGGTTCTCGACATGAATTCATGTTCTCTACTCGATTCATTCTCAAGTTCACAACTCATCGAATTTGACCAATCAATTTGATCTCACCCATTGATGAAT
>NC_036257.1:4853868-4867253 GCF_002742605.1 Olea europaea var. sylvestris | reverse complement strand
TTTTAATTCTCTATCCCGTTTCTGGCCTAAATATGATGGCTGTACAAATTGCTTTCTACAGAATGTTGTTTTTACACTCATGTTTCAAATATTTTATTTGTTTCTAGATCTATAGAAGTAGCTCTAGTGACATTTTATATAGAAACTCAAATATTTCTATGATTTTACAGTACCCTCCATGTTACAAGGACATGAGTTTCTGGATCAGCGATTCATTTACTGAGAACAACCTCTGTGAAGTCGTTAGAGGTATTGCTGGGGATCTTGTGGAGGAGGTATGTTCATTTAATATTTCACTATTATACCCTTTTCCCCTGTAGAAGCTTGGTAAGATAGTTATTCATTAACTGATGTGAAAAATCGTGGTAGTGATAGTAATCTTATGACTTTTCAAGAGCTTCGGATCGGCTATGAAATATATTTAGGGCCATAAGTTCATGTAGTTTAAAAACAAACCCTTGACGATGACAAAACGTTGACAATCTAGTGTAAAGATGTTCAATGTGGAGTGATTGCCATATAACTATCATCAAGATTATTTTTTAAATGTTTCTAGGACCACAAAACTTCCATTATGCTTATCCTCGGCAAGACTATGCCGCCATGCTGAGTTTGCAGTAGATTAGCTTGATTTTCATTTCAAATTCAAGTTCTAATTTCAGTACCACATGTTTTAGATGACAGGTGAATTTGCAGCTTGGTAGTGATGATGATCTTGTAAATGTTGCACATTTTTTGAAGATTTGAGGTTAACTTTTTTAACCGAAGAAAAGCTAAATTTGTCACGTTTGCGTTATTCAATGTTTACTTTTTTCCATTTCTGGTGCCTAATTACTGTGCTTGAGAGAAGAAAAGTGCATGTATGAAGTTAAGCAATGCACTGTCCTTTCACTTTCACTAGATCTTATTCATTATCATTAGAAAGGAGCCAGCCATATGGTAGAAGCTGCTAATAAAAATGTTCTGATGTGTATTTGCCAAAGTATACAAATTTGGAGTGTTGATATTCCTCATCTGCTAGCTGAAGGAAAATTTTCTTTTCGTAATTTATTTAATTCACCACAGCATATCAATTTTCTTGCCAGGTGAAATTGATAGACAACTTCACCAACAAGAAAGGAATGACCAGTCATTGTTATAGGATAGCATATCGATCAATGGAGCGTTCACTCACAGATGAGGAGATAAACGACTTGCAAGTAGACCACTAAGGAGATATGGCAAATAAATTTCTTTACCATGTATCTCATCTTTGCTTTTGTTCTAATATAGATGAATTTTTTTTTATGATTTTGGTTGGCAGTGGAGGGTACGAGAACAAGTCGAGACCAAGTTGCGCGTTGTTCTTAGATGAATTTCTCTTGTCCCAATTGCCAGCATTGTTAATTTACTCTCATCTGATTTTCCAAGTTTCTGGGTGTTGTTACTCTTCTATATAGGAAACAATATTGTGTACTCTTTTGTATGTATTTGAATTTGCAAATAAAGTTGAAGAAATGGAAGTGGACTAATGAGAGGTTAAAAAGGGACGTTTCAATGGGAGGTTTTAAATAAAGTGGTCAGATCAGACGCCTATGTTGAAGAGTAGAGGTATAGGTTTATAGGATCAAGGAACAAAGGATTTGGTCAAAATGATGGATTTGTTTGTTTGTTCGATCACAATGTATATTGGGTCCCATTTCATCTTCTTTTCACAAGTGTACAATAAGTCATAAAGAGATTTACTATTTGTACAAAAAAATATATTGTTAGAATTAATACAAATAACACTTGATGATTTTTTGTTGGATAATGGCAAAAAAAAAGGACAGATTTTACAGTGTTAATTCTGGCAGCCTGCTTCTGTTCAAGCAAAGAAATTGACTCATAAATTTCACATTGTCAAGTTTAGGGGAAGGAGTGACGATCACTTTGTAATATCGAAAGTCATGCCCATGATGATACCCAAGAGACGTTGTTTTGGGGTTAGAATACTGAGTATTACAAAGTAGTCGTCATTCAGTCACAGTTGATCGGGCATTTTTCCTATGTTTGATCTCAAAATGGGTTTTATATAAAGAGCTAGCACTCTTCTTGACCTAGCAGATTGATGTATGAGGGTTACTTCTGGTAGAGTTTTAGTTACGTGGACTCGTCTAGCTAAGAACATGAGTTGTTGTGACAATAAAATGTGATAGGATCGTAATATAATGATCTTGTATGGCTAGACTAAGGTGTAGTTTGTGAATTACTAATTAGGCACTTTCTTTAGAAGTCAATTTTGATGTTGAGTTCACGTGAGTGTTACGAATGCTCGTTAAATGAGAAGTTAAGAATCTACGTTCGACGGCACTTCACATCATTGCTTAAAATTTGATTAATAAATTTATCACTTATTTACACACATTACCAGTCAATTTTAAATATTGGAGTTGCGGAGAAAATCTTCAGTAGAGATGTGTAGGTCATCCGTCGAGATGGATCCTCGACATTGGACAATCATACCATGTGGACGATGCAACCAAAAGATTTTCTCAGCGTGGGAGGTGGACAGTAGATTTGAGGGCACCATAATTAGCCAATAGTAATCATGACATGACATCCAATAAGCCGCCATGTATAGGAAAAAGGAAGGAGCTGTTTTGGCAGCTACAAGTTGAGAAAAAGGCTGTGATTAGATGAGACATGTTTGATGTTTATTGGCCCCAAATTTCTGAATCGATATATTTCATCAAATTCATTACTTTTCAACCATATTGATCAATTTTTATTAAAATTTAATAAAAATTTGATTTTAATTTGTATCAAATCGGAGCTCTATATGCCCATGTTTGAGCCACATTTTAGAAAAAAAATGCATTATTCATGTCAAATCAATAAAAAATGTGTGGTTAAAAAATAAGGAAAATTTTTAAATTTGCTTGTAATATTATTTTATTGAAAAATGTGTGATTAACATGATGTCAAATCACTGTTGAAAAATATATTTTTTAAAAATAATGTGGGTCAAACAAGTTCTATATAACTTGAGTCTTGTTGTCGCACGTAAATAACCGAAGGCAAGTTTGAGGTAGATTTTTTTTCTTTTACGAAAATGTATTGGTAAAAAAATATTTTTTGAAGAATGCATAATTAAAAGGGAAAATATATATATATATAGATCGATGTGTAAAATTATTTTATTAAGAAAATATGAGGTTAAAAATGAGTTAGTAAAAATAAATTTTAAATAATCTGTATCAGTTCTGAGTTTCTAAATATAACCATAAGCACGACCTCATGTCATGTTACCCTTCGCTTTTCTCCAACTACTAGTTTCACTGTGTTAGATCATGCTTAAAAGTTGTTTTTAAAAAAAATACACAAAGTAAAAAAATCAGAATTTCTTTATTTTGAATGGAATATAAATAGAGCCTAAACAAATATAAGCACTTGTAAACATGCCCAAACATGTTCTTTGAATGAAATTACATAATAGTCACGGGACCTGTAATTTTTATTGCACGTTTTTAACGAATTTTATCCGCAATACTCATATGGTACCAGTAGGATATTTCGAAAGAACATAGTTATGTATGGTTGTTCAATATACTCATACAATAGAGAGTTTCGACTGGGTATTTATTAGAACTTTATCGTTCAGAACAACTTGTTGAGTGCATGGTGGGGTAAACCTTGCTCTGGCTAAAGTAAGCCTATGGTTAGTTTAGATTAATTGTTGACTTTAACTTAGATTTTAATCATTTTTTAGCTAAATCGAACATGAATAAACATAGATGCTCCTATTCAGACGATTGATGACCAGAAGCGGAGGGAGAGGGAACCCAAGCCTGCCACAAGCCTATTTAACATTTTAGGTCGGAAAAAAATAAAAAATAATAATAATAAATAAAAAATCACTTATGAATTTTTTTTTCCCTTTTGTATTGGTATAAATTCATTTTTTGTCCCCTTGGCTCCACACCTAGCGACGCTTGATTAGATGCAGTCATTCGGAATCACGAGAGGGTGGTAACTGGTTGCGCATGTGAAATAAATGGATGTCCTCACAGGTGGACGTCGAGTCAATTGCTTCAATAAAGGGTCTTCTATTTGCTAAGAATATTGTGATGAAAGTGGAAGAGGCCAAGTGCGAGAGTTAACTTGTTCAGATCGCAATGTTTATCGTAATGGGAATAAAGTAACCCATAATCTTTACTCAAAATCACTTGTGGGACGAGCTCATCGCCTTGGATAATTGCCAATTGATAACAAATGTGAATAGGAGAAGTTAATATTTTTTGTTTCAATTAATAGAAGACAGTTGATCGAAAGAAATAACATGATTTTGCAGATGGGCCATGAATGATGCTCAGTACTTAGGGACCCTCGAGCAATAATTGTTAGGGAAAAGATAAAAGTGTACCATACAAATTTTGGTCCTACTAGTTTTGTACCAGTTTGACCACAAAATTTTCGACTTAACGATGATTTTTTGTTTGAGTGAATGAAACATATCACGTGAAATCGAGCAAGTTTATCAGTTTCTATTTTTATACAGCAATTCTGGCCCATGCAACTCTAACTACTACCTTGGGAGTATGTGATATTTTCATTGCTAACCCTACTCGTGTTGAAAAATATGGCAATGGAAAAGAAAAAATGAAGTAGAAACAAGGATAAAAATAATAAATATATCAATGAAACCTTGAACACGAAATTAATCTCGCTATTCTCCAATGTTATTTGCCTCCCTTCCAATGCTTTCAAGGATTTTCGGCAAATCGTTCATATGATTAAACAAGTCTTTTATGAAGAACAGCAAAAGTAAAAATGTTTCTACACAATGAACAAGTGAGAAGATAAGCAATGAATATATGATTATTATTATTATTATTATTTTGAATGAATAGTTGGGTATAGATTATATTGTAATTCTCTTGCACTTGGATCACCTATTTATAAGCTTAAATGAGTTCCCATGAAATGGTGGAAAAAAAGGATGAAAAGCCAATAATTCTGATTGAAAAAGTGTAAAAAAATTGACCCCACAATCATTTTCCATCAACCATGTGACTGCATGACACAAAACCATGCGATTGCATGGTTAGTGCTGAGAGCCTCATTCAATTCTTTGAAGGGGCTCATGCGACCGCATGGACTTTATCCATGCGGTTAAAGCATATGGTTAAAGCCCCTCTCTTTATTTTTTATTTTTATATTTATCTTGTCGTTTTATTCATCTATTCATTCTTTATTAATATTTTGAACAAAATTCTAACAACTCAAATATCCACTCAATTAAAATATCATTTTCATATATGCATTTGTAGTTAGATTTGATCGAGTCAATAATACTTGCATCATGCGTCTTACCTTGATTGTTGACACAGAGTTAGTCGATACTTATTCTCAGATACTGTCATGTTTCGATGGCCAAAAAACAACCCATATCAATTGGCTCCCCAACAATAATAAAGAAACTAAAAGCCACGGTTTATAAAAAGGTTCTTTCGTTAAAGAAAATGTTGGGTTGAGTCATAAAAAATTATAAAACTGCAAAAAAATAAAAATAAAAATAAAAATAAATAAAAATGGGACAATTTTGGAAGGTTTAAATTGTCTTTTACTAATAATATTTCATTAGTGTAAGCTTTATTCCCAAATGGGAATAAATTTTAAACTTGATCAAGAATCAGTCAATTTGGTGAAGCTAATTTCCAGCAATAACTGGCCGAACTAGTTAAGTAGCTAGTTTTTTCAGGTGAACCCAACTCGCCACAATAACTGGCCGGGCTAGTTAAGTGGCCAGGTTTTACAATCAAATTATAACACACTCGACAGTAATTTTTTTCCATTAGCCTAGAGTTGAAGAGTCCTAGTTCCCGATTCAAAATAGTATTTCACAAATAAGATTCAACTTTACAATTAATGAAAATTACTCATCGAAAAACACAATACCTGTTATACGTTCTCCAACAGAAACCCTACCTGTGTCCTTCCGAGCTGACGTGGATGAGTTAAGCCCACGCATGCGGGCTCGCGGCCTGAACCCATCTATAACCGAACCCATATGTAACTGAATCCCCCTCAAGGATGGAGGCAAGGCACTTTGGCCGAACACCTTCTGAATCAAATCTATTGATATGGTTGACATGACAACTCCCTGCCACAGTCGTCGTAGCCAACCTACTTGGTCAAGTCAAGTCAACTGTCTCAAGATATAGTTTATGGAAGGGAAATTAGCATTAGAATAAATACGTTGTGATTGATTGATACCCATAATGGGAAGTTAAATCTAGGAGGATAAGATCACGTGTCCTCTCATCTGACGACGTACACTCAATATCTCATACTATAAAAACTCACGCTTAGTGTCATCAAGGGTAACGCAAATTTAAACTTTGATACTATAACTTTGTTCTCTACATTTTCCATTTCACTCCCAATACCGACCCCCTTTTTATATATTGGAGGCTTACGTTAAAACCCTCCCACACTCATATACTTCTCCTCAAAAAAATTGACTTGACCGTCGGAGTATGCGTGGCCGGCTCCACCCCCATCGAAGAGGGCCACGTGTAACTAACGGTTTGTCCCAGTGTACAGGAATACGACTTATCTGGACGTGAGAGGTCTTAGAATCTGTTGACCACGTTGGAGGTACATTTTTCGAGATCAACAGTACCATCGTTAATTCCACATTCAAGATGTCCAATTTTATTTATTTTTTATGACGGGGGAATTTGCAACCGCTATCTTTCAGGTATACATTGGGTAAAACCTCGGGCTAACGCAAATGCCTGCAAATTACGCCAGTCAGGTAAACCGCACTTGACAAACTCGATACGATAGGCTTGATCGAGAAAGTGTTGGTAGGGCGAATTAAATTCGTGATCAAAGACCTACGCACTCATCTACTCCATCAACTCGACCGCCTCATGAGAGGCTTCAAGACGTCTAATTTTGTCTTTAATCTTCCCGAGTAATACTCTTTACTGAAGAATTTGTGTATAAAAACCAATCTATCATGGCACCGAAATAAAAAGTTGAGAAAATCTGTGTTTTGTCACCATGTTAAAATTTCTTGATTATTTAGTCAAATTAGTTGTCTCCTCTCTTTTGACAGTCAAGAATACTAATTTTGAATACTTAAATTGATTGTTTCCTATCTTTGAATTTTCGAGTCAACTAATAAAATTTACAGAGACAAGATCTTATCAAAGCATAATAAAATAAATCAAAATTATTATCGATACTTTACTGTCCTTTAATAAAAAAGAAAAAAAAAAACTTTTCTTCAAGGTGACATGTTGAGATGTTTATGGGATATGTTTACACAATTGTTGGATGGATGTAGGTGGAATTTTAACATGAACTTTTTGTCTAGAAATAAATGTGGAAAAATGGAAGGGCATTTTTGGAAGGTCCCACTCTGGCCTTTTTGTCTGTTAACACTTGAATGCCCGTACAAATCCACCAGTTGGTCCTATTGCCCATAATCGAGTATGTTTGGGTGATTTGTAAGTTTTTTTTCTTTTAATTAATTAATAGAATTATTAAATATTTGAGTATGATGACTCGAATTTTGTTTGGTTCAGCACGAAAAACTCGTGATGTGACATATATGGTAAAATTACTGTTATGATAATTTTATATTCTCGCACTCTATATGATATATTTTTGGGAGTAGCCATTCAAAATGTTCATTTCTTATACTTATCGTTGATATAGTTGATTTTCTTCTCCTCTGACTAGGGTTCTTTTCAATCTTCGATTGTTACGTAAATTCGTGTGTTCTTGTTCTTATTTTTATTTTTCTATTGCCCATTCTCATATTTTTGACATTAAATAGGAATTAAGCTGGTGTGCCAGAAAATGTTTGCCCATTTGGTTGCCATATACTCAACATATGCGTGGAACCCGCGTGAAATAAAAAATGAAAAAAATAAAATAAAAATGCTTCCCCTCTCCCTAGTTTTTTGTCAAGGAGGGTGGCAAATCGGCTTGGTTCCATTAAACAATCATACTTTATATTAAAATTTTTAAAAATGACACTTAAAAACTGATTTATTTATTTATTATTTTTTTTTAATAACTAGCGACCAATGATATTAAGTCATTATAATTTTAAATCATAATAAAAATCAATCTTAAAAATATTTTTCCTTTCTCGTAGTTTTTGTTACTAACAAGTGCATTTGTTATTTCTAGTGGTAGTAAATTCTATTGAGTAATTATATTCATACCATAATTTTTACTTATTACACTACATTTTATTTCTATTTAAGAATCTCAACCCTTTTTCAAAACTTATTTACAAATATACATTTTCTCAATAAAATAAGTTCACACGTAAAAGTCAAAGCTTTTCTTTTATAACCATGTATTCTTCGGGAAAAAAAAAATCACTTTTTACAAAATATATTCTTAAAAAATGGGCCTCAAACAAGGGCTAATCATTTTATGCCCTCTCAACGGACAATTTGGATGAAAATTTGTCATTAGACGAGAGATTTACCAATTAATCAAAGAATGGGGATAATGTTTCGAACAAATTAGAGACAAAAGTACTATAGTGGCCATAGATTGAGAATCTTATGTGTAATTAAAGTGCGGTGCAAGTAATAAATAGTGTATATGAATATACTTACCCAATTTTCTCTCTTCTTCACAAGGGCATTTTGGGTAGATTAACCTTATTTAGAGCATGTTTGGAAGTGATTTTAAAAAATAATTTTTTTATCGTTAGGAGAAAAGTAAGATCCACCTGTGAGAGAAGAAGTCAAATATGACGGCTGAAATAGTGAAATAACGATCAAAAAATCAATTTTTTGGGTGATAAAATCGCTCCTAAACAGGCTCTTAAAATAAAATATGACTTTAAAATTGACAATAATTAAATGTGATACTAAAATATATAAATATTAAAAATCGATGTGATTTTTTAAGCATAAGATGATGTCTCTAATATTGTCTCTAAAATTTATTTCGTTTTCACAATCAAATACACGTTAATCTTAGAGCAAAGAGACATTATATTCCTCTTATTTCAAAACAAAATTAGTATAAAACCAACTTTATTTCAATTATGCAATATTAACTAGTTCTATTCAATACGACCTTAATTAATCACCGATGGTTTCTGATAAAATTGCATAAATAACGTAACATATTTATGGAGACACTAATTAATTCCCAATGACATACTATTGAATTCAATTAAAATTTTGACTTGAGATGTTCCTTAAAGCATCGAGGTTCAAGAGAGAGGAGATCTATGAGGAGCTCCCTTTCTCCTGCTGCTCAAGGAGAGCATAATACCAGGAAGAAACCCGCCTTTCCCCTTCATTTTCGCGGTTTCTTTTTCCTTGAAGATCGCAGAATTGCCAATGCCGTAACTAGAATCAGACGCGCCTCTATATTCTTCCAATATTGGGTCGACCTCTAAGAAGGGATTGGGCGTCATTTGAGCCTCGTCTGAGACATCCATGCATAGCCCCTCGAATTGCGATATGGTGAAATCAGATTCATCAAATCTATACAGAATACTCGATAAATCTTCTCCTTGACAAGTCATGTGATCCACCTGCGTATATTTATATAATTCCGAATTAGATAATGTAAGCAAGAGAGAAGTTAAAGGGGGCGCTTTTAAGATAAGATTATACTAAAAAGGAAAAAAAAAATATTGCACTTGAAGAATTCGTAATCGAGTCCTAATTGAGCGGTTAAATGGAAGTTTGGACCTTGCATGAGAGTGAACAAAAGTTAAATGGCTCCTGAAGAATTCTGTCACAGGTGAAACAAGTATTGCCAGAACCCTTGCAAGATCTAGATTGAGCTCTTTGATTCAAGAATATGACTTTTGCACTATTTATTGTGTAGGGCTGCATAAACAAAGATAAACTTCTAATTACTAATGATGCAAGATATCTAACAAGAATTATTCTACTTGCATTAATATTTTGTAGAAGTAGTTTGACAAATGAATGCATCTATCCGTAGATTTGAACAACCGTGCTACATGACCCGCATGGATGACTGCACAAACACACATGGAGAGTCGGGATAATTTTATTCGCACGGGATCCACGCATCCCATGTGAGGGAACGGTCATCGAAGGTGTCATCCATATGGGTCGAGTGACATTATTCTGATTTGAATTCCAGTAAGTCAAATCAAAGGACGGATGAATGCCATCTATCAAACTACCTTTATAGTGTACAGGTAACAGAGGTCTTATAATAAAGTCATGAAATTACTATAATTCTTTATAACAAATTTATGTCGAGTGGTACCTGAATGTAGCAACAGTCGATGAGCTTTTCGAGATCGTCCAATCTAATAACATCTTGATACACATATCTCCTAACCTGTATACCGATATGGTATATATTCAAACTCGAACAAGGTTAATGACATGTAACTGGCCAATACAAAAATTCAAGAGCAGATTTGAACCATAATTCGATCGTATCTCAGTTTCTCAGTCTTTTTGTTTTCATTTATTTAACCCCTTTTCCATCCTTCGATGGAAATTGATGGTGGGTGTGTAAATTATCATTTATGAAATTCAAAATTCGTACAGTATTGTAAATATTTTTTTACTGGATCTGTCATTTAATGTCAGGTAACTTGCAAATCGAGACATAGTTATAAATAAACTGAGTTTGGGGAAGGAGATCGATAAATGATTTGTCAGTACTAATGGGTATTCTGAACAAAGACAGAATAGAGCTGCAATTGTCTACAATTTGACGATTGGGGTCAAAACAGTTTTTGAAAGCAACAACTGAAGAAGAACCCTTTGCAAGGCAAAATTCATGACTTAATTCTTCCAAAAATGTCAATAAAAACAAGAGAGCCAGGATTTTCACATAAGAGTCGAAAAATATCGAAGAGACGAAATGTCTAGTGGTATGTTATCTATCCGTGGTGGTATTCAATGGAGTGTGAGCTCATTATTCAAATATATATGTTAAAATTTTCTATATGAAAACAGGAAAATATAAAAATGCTCCGTCGGTGGGCGGCGGTGGCTGTGTTGCCCTTCCCCTCCCTCCGCCGCTGCTCTAGACACGATCAATTTTACAAATAGAAGAACACGACAATAAATTAAACAAAATAAGCTGATAAATTGAACCTGGAGTAAAGGATGAGAGGTGGTATGAGAAGGAAGACAATGAGGGCAAAAGCTTCGGCAACAATTCAAGCAGAAAATATTCTTTTCGTTCTTCCTGCGATTCTGATGGATCCCGCACTGCTCGAAGAATTTCTCCTCCATTAGCCCCTTTAGCCATGCAGGCTTCATCGAAACCTCTTCTTCTATATCCCAATTATATTCAACTCCCTTTTTGAGTTGTTCCTTACCAGATTCCGATTTAACAATCTAAGAATTCACAAAAAACACCACCACCCAAGGCCTGTATTCGGTGTATTTGTAGAGTAGAGAGTGGGTTTCAAGGGCGGGAAGATGTGCCGACGGCCCACCTTTGTGTACTTTTTCTTTGTGTGACACTGACTGTGTACAATGGACAGAAGTAGTATGATTACTGACCAATGGGTCAAGTTCAACGTAGAATCAGGATTAAATCAATTATATCTACTTTTAGAATTGAATTGAAAAGGATTTTCAAAGAATTGAATTGTCTAAAAATTATTTTTTTGAGAATTATAAATTATTGTATTTGATTAGTATAATTTTTCACTTGAAAATGTTAAAATAAAAGCATTTTTTGATGTTCGTTTGACTTTGCTTTACATGAAATTTGTCAATTAAAGGGATAGATTTTACTAGTATTGGAAATGAAATTCGTTTCCATTGCCAACAAAAAAATAAAAAATATTAATAAAATTATTTATCTTTTGGTGTTCGTTTGACTTTGTTTTACATGAAAATTGTCAATTAAAGTGAAATATTTTTTTACAATAATTCTTAAAATTTGTTTCTATTGCAAAGAAAAAAAAGAAAAAGAAAAGAAAACATGAACAGTAGATTGGAAAACCAAGAAAATACAAATTTCCAAAACAAGCAAGAAAAAAATGGAATTCCATGGAAGTTAAAACGTATCAAACACATAAAATTGAAAAAAATGTGAAATTCGAACGAATCAAACAGGCCCTTACATATTTTAAGAGATCATTATTTATTTATTTATTTTAATTTTTAAATACAATTTAAATTTAAACATATGGAAAAAAAAAAAAAAAGAGGCGATCTCTATGTAATATCAAGTGTCATAAAGATAATTATAATAATATTAATTATGATCTACAATCTAAATTATTTGACAAGTAGGATAATGAAGGGATATGTTGACCATCTAATTTGGTGAGAGTCAGGTGTCAACAAATCTCAATTTCTCTACCCTTTATGTAAATTTATTTGCACGCTTGATCACGTACGATAGAGGCATAGATAGCGACTTTTAAGAAAAGGCAAGAGATCACGATCTTATGCACTTCGATGCTCAAATCAAATAAGCAAACAATAATTTAGGTGGAAAAAACGAGAAAAATAAAATATGGGACGAACTTAGATTTTACTACAAAAGTTTGAGAGTGAGAATGGGAAAAATGTTATGAAGTGGTATAATTGTTCAAAACCAACAATAAAAATAAAAAAATTAGGCCATGCGACGCCATGCAACCGCATGGAACCCTACCGAGACCATATGGTCTCGGTAGGATTGCACCATGCGACCGCATGGGTTTGTACCATGCGGTCGCATGGTACAGAAAAAACGACCGTTGGGTCATTTTTTGTTGATTTTTTGGTGACTTTTCATCCATAAGGTGCACCACTTCGTAAAGCTATACTACTTGGCTATAAATAGGTGATCTTGGGTCATTGAAAAATGTTGAAAAAACACTTATTATATTGATCCTTCTTGAGATCAAATCCAAAAGATAAAATACCCTCTCATATTCATCTTTTCTTTGTGTTCTTAAGTTTTAGAGATTCAAACAAGTGTTTAGTGTTTGAATCTCTATAAGGCTTGATTAATCCTTCAAACCTTTTGCCGGATCACCCTTTAAACACCAAAATAGTGGGGGCAAAATTCGTTTGAGGACAACAATCAAAGATTATGTTTGAGCCTTCAAAGTTCTTCATATATCCTTTGCCATTTGTTCATCTCCTATACTTCTTTCGATAATTTTTCTATTTGTAATTCATTCTCATCTTTGGTGGAGTAACATTATTTTCAACAATCTCAAACGAATTTTTTGTGTGTGATGGAAAACGAAACTAAGAGGAAGAAGGTACAAAGAAATTTATAATTTCAAAATATTTTGATTTTAAGTTTTTGGAAAATATTCCCCTACTTCCCCAAATACATGAGATGCAAGTCCTTGTCAACAAATTAAAGGCGGTAAAGATTGAAATCCCGGAGACCTTTCAAGTGGGGGCTATAATAGCAAA
>NC_036257.1:4838713-4853627 GCF_002742605.1 Olea europaea var. sylvestris | reverse complement strand
TTCAAGAAACTTTAACAAGTTCAAGAAGAAGAACAAAGGAGGTTGCTTTGTGTGTGGAAAGTCTGGTCACTATGCAAAAGACTGTAGACACCGGAAAAGAAACAACTCCGAAGGAAAAATCAACTCCATTCAAGAAGAAAAGATTGTGGCCGCCGTGAGCGAGATAAATGCAATTAAGGGAAAGGTTCCCGGGTGGTGGTATGATACTTGTGCTACGGTGCATGTATCATATGATAAATCTTTATTCAAGACCTATCATGAAATGGATGGAGACCAAGAGATTCAAATGGGCAACGAAGTTCGATCCAAAGTCATTGGTAAAGGAAATGTAGATTTAATCTTCACTTCCGGGAAAAAAGTTACCCTCACTAATGTATTACATGTTCCGGATATGAATTAGAACTTAGTTAGTGGAAATCTCTTAGGAAAATCGAGTATCAAAAGTGTGTATGAATCTGATAAACTTGTATTATCCCTTAAAGGGAATTTTGTTGGAAAAGGCTATTCTTGTGAAGGAATGGTCAAACTATGTACTGTTGACAATAAAATAAATAAAGTTGATCTTGCTTATGTTGTGGATTTATTTTCATTATGGCATGCTAGGTTAGGACATATTGGTAAAAGTACCATAAAACGAATGAAAAAGTGTGACTTAATTTCATATGGTGAAAATAACGAATATAGATGCAAAACTTGTGTAGAATCTAAGATGATTAAAAAACCGTATCAAAGTGTAAAAAGAACCTCTAGTATTTTGGAACTAATTCATACGGATGTATGTGAATTAAACGACATGTTAACTAGAGGTGGAAATAGGTATTTTATTACCTTTATCGATGACTTTTCTAGATATACATATGTGTATTTAATGAAACATAAACATGAAGCATTTAACATGTTTAAGATTTATAAGAATGAAGTTGAAAATCATCTAGGAAAGAAAATAAAAATCTTAAGGAGTGATAGAGGTGGTGAATACTTTTCTAGTGATTTTAATTTATTTTGTGAACAACATGGCATAATTCATCAATGTTCTGCACCAAGGACTCCCGAACAAAATAGTTTGGCTGAAAGAAAGAATAGAACACTTGTGGAAATGATTAATGCTATGCTTATATTTGCTAAGTTACCTTTTAACTTATGGGGTGAAGCTTTATTAAGTGCATGTATGATACTTAATAGAATTCCTTCAAAACATACTAAGGTTTCTCCTTATCAATTATGGAAAGGAAGAAAACCAAACATTGGATACTTCAAAGTGTGGGGGTGTCTTGCTTATTGCAAGAACACGAACCCTAATAGAAACAAATTAGGTCCAAGAGGCATTAAATGTGCTTTTGTTGGATATGCTAACAATAGCAAATCTTATAGATTGTTAAATTTGGAGACCAATGTGATTATTGAATTAAGTGATGTAGAGTTCTTTGAAGATTCATTAACCTCGAATAACGAATTAAGGGAAAACCTTGGAAATATCCCAAACTCAAGTGGAACACGGGATGAAATATCTTCTAAAGATATTAATGAATCTAATGAACCACGAAGAAGCAAAAGAACTAGAGTTAAGAAGTCTTTAGGACCGGATGAAATTGATTCTCAACTTTTCTCATTTTACTTAGTAGAAGGAAATGAGTTGAATGTTGTAAGAACAATTCCTTTTGTGCTACAAGTGGAAACCGATCCTAAAACTTATAAAGAAGCTATGGCTTCTATAGATAGCATGTTTTGGAAAGATGCAATCAAGGATGAAATGGATTCAATAATGTCAAATAAAACTTGGGAACTTGTCGATCTACCACCCGGATCCAAACCTATTGGTTGTAAATGGGTATTTAGGAGAAAATATAATGTTGATGGTTCTCTAAATACTTTCAAAGCTAGACTTGTAGCCAAAGGTTATCGACAAAAGGAAGGAATTGACTATTTTGACACTTATGCACCAGTAGCAAGAATAACTTCAATTAGGATATTGTTTGCATTAGCCTCGATATATGACTTGCATGTTCATCAAATGGATGTCAAAACGGCATTCCTAAATGGGGATCTCGATGAGGAGGTCTATATGGAACAACCAGAAGGAGAATGTGATAAATAAGTTCAAACATTTGAACATAAAAGAGTATAATACCCCTATTGATCCAAGCTCAAAACTTGTAAAAAATGATGGAAGAGAAATTGCTCAATTAGAGTATGCAAGTGCTATTGGAAGTCTTATGTATGCAGTTCAATGCACAAGACCAGATATAGCCTATGCAATAAGTAAACTTAGTAGGTTTACTAGCAATCCAAGTAATGAACATTGGAAAGCAATTGGGAGAGTTCTCGGATACTTAAAGAAAATCAAGAACTTAGGTCTACAATATACTAAATTTCCAGCAATATTAGAAGGATTTACTGATGCTAGTTGGATATCTAGCACGAATGAAAGTAAATCAACTACGGGTTGGGTGTTTACTCTAGGAGGAGGTGCAGTTTTTTGGAAGTCGAAGAAACAAACATGCTAACACATTCAACTATGGAATCTGAATTTGTAGCCCTATCAGATACAAGAAAGGAGGCTGAATGGCTTAAAGACTTATTCTATGAGATACCTTTGGGATCAAAGAATATTTCTTCAATACCAATAATGTGTGATAGTCAAGCCACTTTAGCTAAAGCATACAATGATGTATATAACTGGAAGTCTAGACATATGAGTCTTAGACACAACTACATAAGAAAGTTAATCAAAGATGGAATAATTTTCCTAAATTATGTAAGGTCGAATGAAAATTTGGCGGATCCTCTAACTAAACCTTTAAATAGAGATTTAGTGGCATCTACTTCAAGTAGGATGGGATTGAAACTCCTTAACTAAAAAATATCCACCAATGATGGCAACCCTACCTGTCGTTACTCAAAAGGTTTTTCACGAGTTCAAAGGGTATCAACAAGTCATTCGATATGTGGATAGTTACAGCATTATTATAATCCGCTATAATCCTATCCTAGATTAATATAATGCTGGTTGTTACTAAAACGAGGGTTGCTAAGCGAGAAACGAGAAACTTGAGAACACGTGATATTCGTGTGTGTGTTCTTACCGGTATTGTCACATGAAATACTTGGTTCAAAGCTTCACGCTACCTTGAATTTCGACTTTACTTTGTTTGAATTACACTATGGTTAGATTCAAATCGAAAGATATCTAATCCTTACGCATGAGTATCGTATAATTTGAATAATGAGAAACTTGTTAATTTTGAACAAGTGGGGGATTGTTATAAAGTGGTATAATTGTTCAAAACCAACAATAAAAAAAAAAAAATTAGGCCATGCGGTCGCATGGCCTAAAGCCATGCGCCCGCATGGAACCCTACCGAGACCATATGGTCTCGGTAGGATTGTACCATGCGACCGCATGGGTTTGTACCATGCGGTCGCATGGTACAGAAAAAACGACCGTTGGGTCATTTTTTGTTGGTTTTTTGGTGGCTTTTCATCTATAAGATGCACCACTTCGTAAAGCTATACTACTTGGTTATAAATAGGTGATCTTGGGTCATTGAAAAATGTTGAAAAAATACTTATTATATTGATCATTCTTGAGATCAAATCCAAAAGATAAAATACCCTCTCATATTCATCTTTTCTTTGTGTTCTTAAGTTTTAGAGATTCAAACAAGTGTTTAGTGTTTGAATCTCTATAAGGCTTGATTAATCCTTCAAACCTTTTGTCGGATCACCCTTTAAACACCAAAATAGTGGGGGCAAAATTCGTTTGAGGACAACAATCAAAGATTGTGTTTGAGCCTTCAAAGTTCTTCATATATCCTTTGCCATTTGTTCATCTCCTATACTTCTTTCGATAATTTTTCTATTTGTAATTCATTCTCATCTTTGGTGGAGTAACATTATTTTCAACAGAAAATTCAAATCCTTCAATTCAAATGGCAAAATGCATACAATGCTTATAATTTTTTAACCACACATTATGATTTTATTTGATACTTCAAATATTCGCCATTTTGGGTCATTTGATATGAGGTTTAGTTCTCATGGATTTCCTTAATGTGCTTTGTGTTATTGGTCTCTGTGCTTTAATACTGTTGGTATTGGTTTTTAATTAGTAAATTGGGTTGACTTTGAGCTTCAATTTTAGTGGGATTTGTACTTAAATTTTAACGGGATTATGCACATTCACATTCAACTCTTCGAGATAATTAACGTGATATACTTATTTATTGAAAATCATTTAGAATTGAATGAAATATTTGATGTCAAAGTAAACCACTTGAAACTATAAATTAGTGAAGAATTTAAGTTATTGGAAATTACTAAACACTTATCCCACATAAAAAAAGTTAGAAAACTTTGGTGTGATTTCTCCCGTGGAAGTTTGGCAATTGGATTTGGACATCAAAGGGTATAATAGTCTTTGAAAGGAGAAAGACATATGTTTTATTGGGTTTGGTCTTAAACCCACACGCATGTGCATTGCTGTCTGTCTGGCCAACATGACACGAATATGTGCCCGTGTTTGTATGCAGGTGAGTCCTTGTACTATATTATCTTTTTGGACAAAATTTATTTAAATTTTTTTATCCAAATTGTAACTGATCAAATTCTTGGGTATTTAATGAAATTAATTTTTTATTGACTTATTTTTTAGTAATTTTTTGATTTGGGTAATCTATTAACCTATGTAACAGAAGTTTATTAATAGACGCGGTGTTTCATTCTAAATAGTGCTGTTTGTCTGGGTTTGGAGGGCTTTTTGAACAATGACGTCTGTTTTGAAAAGGTATAAAGGATGATCGAATATGCACGGATGAATCTATAAATAGTATGCCCTATTGCCAGAAAAATTATTTCATTTTCTTTGCAGAATTTCTTTGTTTTGAATTTCATTCTCTCTCGTTCAGATAATGTTTTTGAAGTAAAAACATTTTATTGAATTTGTTGGAACTCCTACAAATTGTTATGCTGCTTTCATGGAAAACGAAATTCGTTATATCATGATAGACAATTGCTGAACACCTTTAACTCACTTGAAGGTAACAAATTTGTTTTAAGCAAATATCGTAAAGTCAATGGGCTCAAATTAAAATTTTGGTCCTATTCAAATTACTTTACAGTAATTTTCTTGATATAGTATACTCCAATTGCTCGAATGAGAAATTTATATTCTAGAACAACAAATAAATTATTAAATAATTTTCCATTTTCTTAATAGTTCTCTGAATGGCAACTTGGCATCGACTATCGAGTTTAAACCATTTTCAATGGTATGACTTGGTGTGTTTCACAGATATGTTTAATTGAGAGTTGCGATTTGAATTTAGAGTGAGAATGGTGAAAATTCGAATCCTTCAACTAAATGCCTAGAATTATTTTTTAGTGAGGAGATATATTTTTCTATTTTAATTTTTCTTTTTTTAAAAAAAATATTTACAAAATTTTGGACTTTGATTACAGTTTTTTTTTCTTATATAAAGATGAGTATGAATCCATCATTTTACGAGGTTTTAACAGAGGAAATGGATGACAGGGACGATTTGCTTGATTTGAGGGTGTATTGCACTAAAATAAAAGGATATGGACGATTTGCACAAAACATGGAAATAATATGGATGTTTGGTGCCATTAGCCTTATAATTATGTTAAGGGTAATTAGCACAAAACGTTAGTACATTTTCAATTTTATTGTGCAAAATGTTTCTATTTTTTATTTTTTGCCATTTTCACCATAATTTTTTACATTTCATTGAGAAAATTGATTCATTGCGAAAATTATCATTTTCATTAATTTTCTCAATTAAAACCTGTGAAATAACGAATATATCCTCCTATTTAAATATAATAAAAAGAAAGAAAAGAAAAATAAAGTACAATTTGTAACTATACTCCCAACTAAAAGTACAATTATTTGAGAAATACGATGATAGTTTAGATAAATAGTTGTTGAATAAGAAGTACATAAAAAATTTAGAAAGGAGCATACACACGAAAATATATTATGTCAAGTTGGAGTATTGAAATAATACATAATCATTTCGTTTACTTTTTGGAGGACTAATTAAAATAAATTAGAATAATATTATATAGCATTAGCGATGTTGAACATCAATCTAAATATCAATATGTCATAAGAACTAATAAATGAATCACAAATTCTTGTATTAATTGAATATATAATTTAATAACCCAAGTGATGCCACCTAGACTGATGTTAAAAATCATAGTACTGGATATAACTCAATAAATTAAGCCCATGTGTGTTTTCCATGATCTAAAAACTTAGGCCGTGGTTGGTTTGCCGTTTTCGGTCCATTTTTCGTTTTCCGTTTTCGAAAATGCGGAAAACGCATTTGGTTCGTCGTTTTCGAAAACGTATTTTCGAAAACGAGTTAAAATTTATAACTGAAAACGCAAAACGTCTTTTTATCGTTTTTAGCGTTTTCAGTTATAAATGTCGAAAACATTCAAAACGCGAAAAACAGGCCGTTTTCGGGGAAAATTTAAAATCGTTTTAAAAATGAAAATGGAAAATGAAAACGCAAACCAACCACTACCTTATTTTTTTCTCAATTTCATTTTCAACCACAAATTTTCGCCATAAAATATTTTACACGTGAACTCAAAACTTTTTCATATTTTATAACCACACATTCTCTAAAAATTCATTATTACAAACATAGGCAACTGTTCATATCCCTCAAGCTTTAACGCAACTGTTCATATCCCTCAAGCTTTAACCAACAATTGCCCATTTGAATTCTCCGTTTGGCTTGCTTGGCCTTGAAAGTTAAGTGCGCGATTGTGAAAGAGAACATTCTCTCGTTCACCTTCGATTTTCATGACTCGAAATAGTTTAGGTCTCATCCTTCTAGCAATTGTTTCACTTCTAACTCCATATATTAAGTTCTAAAACAACAATTAATATTAATCACGTATTTTATAGAATCCATAACTTTTTAATCATGCATTTAATAAATTTTTTTTTTATTTATCAAAATTTACTAAAATTTATGTAAGAACTCATAGCATTCTTTAACACCAATTTTGGGTCAAGAAACTTACTTGAAATGATGAATTTCAAGATTTTTTAGATAGTTGAATCACCTTGCATTTGGGTTATCAACATATTTGTCCGACGGTGAAAATGGCAAAAAATCATATAAAAATTTTAGATTTTTTAATCAAACTTTAAAAGGCTATAACTCCTTCATTTCAAGGCAAACTTAACGATCTTTATACCATTGAAAAGGTCTCGAAAGATCTATCCAACCATACTAAATGAGAATTATAAAATGTAGTGTAGAAAAAGTTATCATGTGATGAAAATTTCGGATTTTACCAATTTTCGTACAAAAAATCACTCTCATCCAAATTTCAGAGGGCATAACTTTTTCATTTCAAACCCAAAATCAATGATCTTTATACCGTTGGAAAAGATCTCGAGAAAATCTATCCAACCATACCAAATGATTAGCATGAATCTCATTGCATAAAAAGTTATCAAATTATGAAGTTCAAGCTTTCATCAAATTTCATGTAAAAAATTCAGATTATCATTCAAATTTCAAAACCTCATAACCTCTTCGTTTCAAGTCCAAAATTTAAATTCTTTATATGGTTGGAAAGCTTATGAGTAGACCTTTCTACCCATACTAATCTTACTTCTAAAATTTCTGCAATTTTATCTAGGGCTTCGTTTTTCTCCAAAATTATAAAATCAAAAATTTCGAAACTTCGTAGATATGATCTACATCATATAAGGAATATACTGTAAAAATTTCATGAATTTATGTTGCATATTTCATGACATACCATTAATAATACTTCAAGTTTCAATAAAAATGGAATACATGCATTTTCAACATAATAATTCCATTTATAGCAAGATAATATGTAAGGGAAAAAACTTTTACGGCTCTGATGCCAATGTAAGAATTCATAGCATTCTTTAACATAAATTTCGAGTTAAGAAACTTACTTGAAATGATGAATTTCAAGATATTTTAAATAGTTAATCACCTCGTATTTCAAAGTTTCATAATCTACATTTTCTTGTTCTCCAATGGTCTCAATTTCGATCACAATGAAAGGGGATTGTTATCCACAATTTAAGTGCCTAACTTTGTGAGTTTTCATGCCATACATATGGTTCTAGGTACTTTTCTATTTTTGAGTGATTTTTCATACAAATTTCACTTATTTTCCACCATTTTCTCTCTCCATTACTATACAAAAATGAAGGTTTTATGGGATTTATGGAAAATTACAAGGAGTTGTAGATTTGAATTCAAAATTCAAATCATTCCCTCCAACCCTTTTAATAACTTGCCGGTCAGGTCATCCCACATGGACCACTTACGACCCGTATTTTCTAATAGTTTAATTGTAATTCTCACCAAACACAGCCTACACGTGAATATACCTATGTGAGATTACAGAAATCAAAATTAAATATTTTATGACCAACTTATCGCGTTCTGTGAAAAGAAAAAGGAGAAAGAGATCATGATAAATCAAAAGAGACCAATGTGATATTGTTCCCTATCAACTTATAAAATTGAAATTTCAACTTATAAATGTCACTATAATTATGTAAACAAAAATGACTTTCCTACTTCCACATTTAGACGAACTTTAATATATCAATGTATTTAATCCAATAAGAAGCCGGAACCATTATATTAATTTATAACTTTTGTCTTCATGGTCCGTACCTGACTAATCATGTAAATAAATAAATATAATATAAATTGGGTAAAGTTATTTATAATATGATATGACTACACTTGATACATTATTTTCTAGCACATCATGATTCATGCATCACCTACCATATTGACAATTGATAGTCTTGGTACCAAACAATCGTTTCACCCAAGTTGTAACTGAAGTAATTTGTACATTGAACTCGAAGAACTTTTCAAGCATTGATGGGTTCAGATGTTCACATTCTCTAAATACTACTCACCATAAAGCATTTAAAGTAGATTACATTCAAATACAAGAATCAAGCCAAAATCAGATTAATACAAATGTACGAAGAAATCTTAACATTTCTTCAAGTCTTCTATCGCATATATACAAGTTTACCACTGTAGACCAACCAGTTTATTTTCTTATCTACACTCATTAAACATAAATCCACTGAATGTGTAACGCCCTAAATTCTAATAACCCAACGCATTACCAAGTATGAGTTCTTTAACATTATTCTCCAAAATACAAGATTAAAGAAGGTTTTTAAAATAGAATTTATTTAATCAAACTATATAATCATAAAACTTTTCTTTTTTACATATAAACTTAGAAAAATTACAGAACATAATAATTTGGAATGATTTTTTTTTTTTTTTTTAACAGTAAGCCAAAACAGTTTTCTACAGTTGCGCAGTGAGTTTGCAAAAATTATTTGACCTAGCAAACTATGATGAAAGTTTATGAAATTTTACAGAAAAGTATAAAGCTCATATAAGTACAATATATAAAAACTCGGGATCTGAACGACTACGTTTGAAGCACAAAATTATTTTCCGAACAAGCTGATCTTTGTTTCCCAAATTTGACTGTCACAGTTTACTAAAATTGCTATAGTAAATTCTACGGGACTTCAATCGACCTATTTTCAATTGCATATGATAAATAACTCACAAGGGATCATTTTTCAGTTAAAAACATGCTAAAAAATTCCAAATCTACTAACCATAACACAATTTTAGAAACAGTGACAAAATTCTGAAATTTACTAAAAACACATGTTTAAACATTAAAATTTTCCGTCTTAAAACATTAATTTAAACTACAATTTCTAGGACACCTGAATGATTCATAAACATAAAAGTGACAATCTAAAACATAAAAATATCATTCATGCCGAACCACCACTGCATCTCTGTTTGCTTTGAAAAAGTTAAATAAAAGTGAGCATATCAAAGAAATACTCAATAAGCTACTCATTCTATATAAGCATAATAATCATATATTTAATCATGCATCCTTACATGTTGCCTTTATAAATAAGCATATCGATGATCAAACGATCTACTCAAAGTTCTGATAAGTCTCTACGATCATCAATTTAAACATATATGATCTTTTTTGCATCAAAATTTAAGAATAACTCTTAAAAGCACTTCATATACTTCATGAGCAAATATAACGAATAACATGCTTAAATGAAAGTTTAATTCATATAAGAACAATTTCACGTAAGGTTCCTACCTTAGATTGTGTTGATGAAGAAGTCCCTATGTTGAGCCGAATTCCTTTTCAATTGAATATTAAAAATGACTAACACAAAAGAATCAGTTGGCCTATGATATTACTGATGAATTCTTATTAAAATGGTGTGAATAAAAAGCTGTGGTATGCCCAATCTTCTATTAAAACTTACTACAATATAAAAAATAAAATGTAAGGAAATAATTTAATTTTTCCCTAAAAATTTTTTCATAGTAGTCTACAAATATGTTTTTTCCACGAATTTTTTTTTTTTTTTTCAGAGAAACATGGTTTGGCCAACATATATTATTTTCAAACAAAATATTTATTTGTAGGTAAAAACATGTTTTAGCCTACAATATATATAATTTGTAGGGAAAAATGAAATGTTCTGTAGACAAAATTAACTTAAGCAGACAAATGATTTTGTTGAAAAAAAAACTAACATGACGAATTTTATTCATCTCCAAAGGATTTGTAGGGAAAAAACTTTAGCCCCCAAATTTCAAAAAAATTGTCGTCTTATACCTATCCCCTCGATGTTTGCCCCACAAATGTGCCTACAAAATTATTTTGTCTGCAAAATTTTTTTCCCACAAATAAAAATCTTTTTTATTTATAGACAAAACATAAAATTCTTGTAGTGTGTCCAATTGAATTAAGACTCCTATTAATCCCTATCAACCCAATCAACATATATTAGCTTTAATTACTCTAAAATAGTATCTTAATTTTATTGAAATCTACGCATGAACTAGAATATGGGAATAGGTCAAATGGTTCCTAGAATAATTTGAACTCTATCATAAGTAGGGGCGCACAAAATGTCCAGAACAAACCAAACCAAACGGTTCAGTTCGATTCGGTTCTATCAAAAAAATTAATGATTTTGGTTCTTTGAACCGACAATTACTTGGTTTTGATTCTGGTTTTGGTTCTGTTCTAGTTCAAAAATCA
This sequence comes from Olea europaea var. sylvestris, assembly GCF_002742605.1. Lineage (NCBI taxonomy): Eukaryota > Viridiplantae > Streptophyta > Magnoliopsida > Lamiales > Oleaceae > Olea > Olea europaea. The sequence continues at coordinate 4,842,452 of NC_036257.1, read as the reverse complement.
GAACCAGAGCCAGAATCAAACTTAATATTTAATTTTATATAGTGGAGCCTAATTTTATATTCATTAAAGATATCTCATTAATTGCATACAGTTTATTAATCAATTTTGGATCATTAGAGATAAACAACTCATTAGTTGTCTACACCCTAATTTTGTATNTGATTTTGGTTCTTTGAACCGACAATTACTTGGTTTTGATTCTGGTTTTGGTTCTGTTCTAGTTCAAAAATCAGAACCAGAGCTAGAATCAAACTTAATATTTAATTTTATATAGTGGAGCCTAATTTTATATTCATTAAAGATATCCCATTAATTGCATACAGTTTATTAATCAATTTTGGATCATTAGAGATAAACAACTCATTAGTTGTCTACACCCTAATTTTGTATCCTGTTGAATTATTTCTCCTTCACATATTTTCAAATTACATAACGTCGCAGCATACTGGAATCGCATTTCATCAAGTCAGTGGAGTGTCATTTAAGATCGGAAAATGAAAGTGATCAGTTACTTAAAAAGTCTCTAAACTCTTTTTTACCTTGATTGTTTGATGAGTTATTTTTGTTCTTGATAAATAGAGGAAAGCCCAATAAACATTCATGAAATATTAAACGGTTAATGTTGCCTATAGAAGTAAACTGTAAAAATTTTGATAATTCATTCTTTATTGTAGGGATATGCCTTCAAAACTATTGCAATTAATTTAGTGAATCATTGCTATTACTTATTAAACAATTTTTTGTATGAAAACGAAAACTGATTTGTGTATTCAAATTATGAGCATATTTTATTTTTTAGTTATGACTTTTTTGATCTGGATGATTGAAATTTGAACATTCTAAATGTTTGATGTTTATTTTCTTATTTAGGTATACATTATTAATTTATATGATGCAAATCTTAAAATTTAAGAAATGAAATTAGAACCAAATCAAACAAAACCAGAACCGAATGGTTTAGTTCAGTTTGGTTTCATATCTTTAAAAAAATCATTTGGTTCCATTATTAAAAAAACCATTGGTTCATGGTTCGGTTCGGTTCTCTTGGAACCAGAATCATATGAAACCATGTCCACATCTAATCATAAGAAACTAATTGGCTGCAATTAGATAAAAAGAATTCGAAATAACATAATTTTATTTTTTATTTGAATGTATTAATACAGGGTTCCCTAGTCAAACAGTGAAACCACACACGTAAATTGGCTGGAAATGATCAAATTCAACTTATCTAGTGGCTGCCAAAACTTTTTACTTGCTTGATTAACTTTAATTAAAATAGTACTCCGTTTGAACTACAATAACTTTGGCATAACTTATCTAAAGTAATTTTTTCTCAAGTACAAAATTCGAAATTTAATATGAGTTTCGAAACAATCCCAATATTGATATGAAATTTCTCTCTAGATTAATGCTTGATTATTTGATTGAAAGCTAAAATTTTAACATAAAGACTTATTTTCAAATTAGTCCCTCGATATTTCAAAATTAACAAAACATGTCTAGATAAAAATTTATTTTCGGTTGCTACAGAAAGGGCCTGAATCGAGGAGCAGCTCAAAGAGAACTCCAGACGATGAACAGAAGAAAACTGAACTGGCACACACACCAACAATATGAGTAGGGTTGGCCCAATTTATGAGGCCGAAAATCATAGATCCAACGCCTCGAAAACCGCCACATGTAATGTCAGATTTTCGCTTTAATAGAAGCCAGAAATCGCATTTTCACGAAACACGCTTTTAATAAAATTGGTCAACTGGTCTACAGGACGAATTGTGAGGCAGTAAAAAATCTCCACTTCGCTGAACCAATTTGGCTTCAAATCTGGAACTTCACAATAAACGAGTCACTTGCTCTTGTAAACTTTGAAAACCAAAAATTTTGAGTTGGGGGGGGGGGGGGGGGGGGGGATTTTTTTTAAGTAATATTTGGTGCGGGGGGGGGGGGGGGGGAATGAATTTTTGAATAGTGTATTGATGAGAAATATGTAGTTAAAAAATAAAGAAAAATTTTAGATTTACTTGAAATATTATTTTATTGAAGAATGTGCGGTTGAAATGACGTCAAAGTACTGTAGAAAAATGCATTTTTTCCCAAAAAATGGGGATCAAACAAGCGTTCAAAATATTCTAAACATCACACCTCCAGGTAATATTTAGGATTTTCAAGCAATCTCTAAATCTATTTAAAGGCAGAACTTTAGTACAAAAGTAAGAAGGATTAAATTCAATAGGAATTTTAAACCTATGTAATCATATCTTTAACAACCATGTTCATTACAAAATGAATTTTTACACTAACATGTTTAATTCTATCATGATCACAAGATTTTTACCAAGATGAACTACACTTAAAATTATCTATATATAAATTCTAAATATTTCATCAATAAAGTCAATTTCCTTCAACAGACCTCTTAGCCACAATCCCTCTTTCATATCATCACAAGTTCCTATATATTCCGACTCAGTAGAAGACAAGGCCATAATTTTATGCAGTTGGGATTTTCAGTTATTCTAACCATAAAAAATTGCGAAAATATAAGATATTGATCTTCTTTTATCTAAACCACCTGCAAAATCAAATTTTTTTTTATATCTTTTCAAGATTATACCTTCATTACACTTTTTAAACTTCAAATCTAGTTCAAGCGGCTATTTTGGATGTCTTAACTTCCATTTTATTTCAATCCTCTCACCTAGATTTGATATAAACTTGCTTAAAATATTTGTGACATAAGATAAAACAGGTATGGTGTAGATTATCAAATACATAATACAACCTACATTACTAGCACGAGGTATTTTATTCATTCTTTTAAAAAAGGCCACATGTAATGTCAGGTGACTAATCACTTAACAGTTTAAAATAATTTGCAAGATTTAGAGAAACAAGTTTACAATTAGACATAAGAATAATTTCTAACACTTTGGATCCATATGAAAAATGATTCACCTAAATAGTACAATTCTTCTTATCTCTTTTGATTTTCATACCTAGGATTCTATTAGCTTGATCTAGATCTTTAATTTCAAAACCAGATTTTAACTTTGATTTAATTCTATCTATTTCTCTTCTATCATGGCATGCAGTTAGCATATCATCAACATAAATCAATAAATAAACAAGTTCAAACCCATCCACACCTTTATAAAAGTAACAAGAATCAAAGTTGATTTTGGCAATAGGTTTTAATATATGAATTAAATATTTATTACATTGCTTAGAGTTTATTTTAAGCCATAAAGTGATTTTATCAACAAATATACTCTTCCGGAGTTAGATTCTATCTCAAATCCTTTGGATTGACTCGTATATATAACTTCATCTTGGTCACCATTAATTAAAGCAAAATTTTGACAAAAGTATATTTTACAACGTGTGAAAATATCTATTCCTTCCTTTTGAATAAACCCTTTAGGTATTAACCTAACTTTATACTTTCTATTTTTCAGCATTGGACTCTGCTTTTTTAATCTTGTAAACCTATTTATGACAACCTACTTCTTGATTTTTAGGCTTATTAACAAGAATTCAAGTTTTATTTTTATTAAAAAATCCATTTCTTTCATGATTTCTTACAAAAAATAGATTCTTTATATTCTAATGTCTTTTTCATAAGTAGTAGGTTGAGAATTAAAGGAGTCCAAAACAAAAAAAATGGTTAAGTCAGCACTGCCCATTCTAGTAGAAGGAAACATATTTCTTCTACTCGTATCCCTAGTTAACTAATAAT
>NC_036257.1:4834054-4837015 GCF_002742605.1 Olea europaea var. sylvestris | reverse complement strand
AACTGAATTTAACTTTAAAAGCAATTGTTAATAAAATCCAATTTATTCTAAAAATCATGCTATGAAGTCAACTTTATACAATAAATAACTTTAAAATTTAATGAAGACTTATTTCTGAAAAATAAGTTTTTTCCACTCACAAGGTATGAGCTACAAGCTAGATAGGCTGATAGACGTTTCCAATCGCCTCGTTACCTCCTGAAATACGATAATGATAACCAATTTATCCACTATCGAATCGAGAAACCTTAATATCTAATAATATAACATAATTTAAATGCTCTTGGTACTTAAATAAATTCTCAAATTTTCCTTTATTAATTGGAGCTAATCACACCTTATAATCCCTTGGTTAATCACTAATTTATCAACATAATCATTATTTCAAATTTAAAACTAATTTTACTCTCCAATCTAATGAAACTAGTAATCACAATTCCACCCACATAATATACATTTGTTCCATAAAATCAATTCCCAAGTGAAATATTTCATTTACATAATCACTTCACAATTAATTAATTAAAATCCCCAAAATCGGATTCTAGGGTTTTCCCAAAAATTTGACATCTCCATACCTTGCTGAAAATTTGAAATGAATAAATCCCCACACTTGAGCTCCAATTCGTGCAAATATCCCTAAAATTCGACATATTATTCAACAAGTTAAAACCCTAAAAATTTTAACATAATTCATACTTTATCACCTAAAATAAATGAAAAATTTCAACCCAACTTGAAGATATCAACCTTACCTCCTTTCCTTTTCTTTTTCCCTTCTTCTTTTCCTTTTTCCCTTCTTCTTTTCCTCTTTTTTCTCTTCTTTCTCGGTCTCTGCTTCCCGTAACTGTGTGTGTGTTTGTTTTGCTGTGAAATGAGAAAAATGGGTCAAAGGTTTGAATTAATTGGTCCAAAACCCAAAATTGCACAATAAATCCCTTAACTTCACTTTTTAGTAACATTTAATCCTTTAACTTCCAAAAGTATATATATAAATTCCAAACTTTTAAATATATCCAATTCAACCTTCATATTTTGCCAATTGCAAAATAACCTAAATAAAATATTTAATTTCATTTTAGTCCTTGATTGACTTTGACTAGTCAATATTTGAATTTTTGACTATAAAAATTGGATTGTAACACCATCGTACACAGATCAACGTGCCACACACAAATTCGTAAACACACTCTTGAGACCAAATAGAGAAACCAAAACAGAGGTAGAGACCATGGAGATAAAATCGAACGAGGGCAAGAAAATGTTAAAGAGTGAACTGTCTCATTAACTCCAATATATCTAGCTAAGCATATTATCCATGTTGGATGAATTCTACTATAAACTAATTAGCCTTGCTGTACAAATTTTGTTACACCATACTTGCTGTTGATTCAGATACTCATCCAACTTTTATGGGAATGGTTCCAGCTGAGCATTCTAGAATGGCTCCATGTATTTGTTTTATTCCAACTTGCAAAGTGTATATATGCATGTAGTTGAACACTGTAAATTATTCATCAAAAAGTATCATTAAATCCAACTTGGTATCAAAGCCAAAATTGCCAACGCCAATGATACACCACAGAACTTTCACCCATATCAAGTTCAAGCACAATGGTGCCTCCAATGCAGGGGGAAGCAACCAACCTTCACCTTTTGGTGTCAATGGGGTTTCTGTTGTGGAAGAATATGATCATTCCCATCATACATGACATAAAACTTGAAGATCACATTATGGGAACAAAGCTGTGTTCTCCAGAATTTGTTAGTATTCAAACCATTGAAGAAGCAGGAGCTAGTGTCGAGGTGACTCAAAATGTCAGTATAATTATTGAATGTCCACAGATCATTTGTTGATGGGATGGCTTTACTCCTCAATGAGTCCTGAGATTGCTATGACGGTTATGGGCTCCATCAACTCTAACCAACTCTGGACTGCCATAAGGAGAGCTATGGCATTCATAACAAATCTAAGATAATCTTTCTCACTGGAATACTCCATAAGACAAGGAAAGAGACTATGAATATTGACCAGTATCTTTTGACAGTAAAGCTTTTGGCAGACAATCTTAAGGTACCTTGTAAAATAATTCCTCATGCAGATCTTGTAACACAAGTCTTTGCTGGTCTAGATGAAGAATACACACCTATTGTTGTTCAAATAAATAGTAAAGACTCAGTCTCTTGGGGGATAACTTCAATCAACGCTCACGACATTTGAAAGCAGGCTTGAACATCTGGACGCTGTCAAATGAAGCGGTAGGGATTAACCTTAATTGGGCATCAATTAGTCTTACTTAGAAGCCAGGATCGAACAACTACCACTTCAAAGCTTATAAGCCAAACAATGGTGGAAGATTCTCAAACTACAGCAACTATACAGGTGGAAGAAAAAACAGAAACAAAGAAGGAGGCTTCAACAGTAGTGACAAACTTGTCTATCAAGTGTGTGGCAAGATTGGATACAAGGCAAATATCTGCAATTTTAGATATGATGAACGTTATAATAGAACACCACCAAATCAGAAAGAACAGGAGTGATTAACCACCAACAGCCTTTGTGGCATTACCCAACTCTCTAAATCATCATGCTTAGTTTGCAAACACTGTAACTAGCAATAATGTCACTAAAGTGATGGGAAACATCAATTTAGCAAATGAATATACTGGTAAGGAAAAAATCATGGTTGGAAATCATCTCACATGTTAGTGTTACATGTTTTCCTACCTTAACTGATAAACAACTCGTGCTGAACAAATTACTGGATGTGCCTGAAATTAGTGTTTCTCAATTGACATCTGAGAATCATGTGTATATGTAATTTTCAATCTGATTGCTGCTTTGTTAATGATAAGTAAACAAGGGAGGTAATGGTGTAGGGGAAGGTTAAAGAAGGATTGTATTAGCTAGTTCTTCCAAATAAATCATGTAGTGTCATCTCCTCTAGTAGTTCAAATTAA
>NC_036257.1:4815955-4833873 GCF_002742605.1 Olea europaea var. sylvestris | reverse complement strand
AGGGGAAGGTTAAAGAAGGATTGTATTAGCTAGTTCTTCCAAATAAATCATGTAGTGTCATCTCCTCTAGTAGTTCAAATTAATAGTCTTTCAATTCCTTAATTGATGTATAGCATAGGAGACTTGGACATCCATCCAGTCAGGTGGTGTCACTCAAAAACATGTAACCATAAGGCAAAAATCAATGAAACCATGTCTTCTTATGATGCTTGGCATTATGGAAAAGCTCATCTCTTACCCTTCTCCTTATCTACGTCTCATGTAAATGCCCTTTTAGATCTTATACATATAGATGTATGGGACAAGCTCCCATTCAATCAACATTAGGCTTCAAATATTACATAACCTTCCTGAATGACCTTAACAGATTTACCTAGATATATATCCTATGAGACACAAATCTGAAACACTAAACATCTTTGTTCAATTTAAAAAATTAGTTGAAAAGAACTTTGAAAGGAAGATAAAGACTCCACAGTCTGATTGGAGAGGTGAATATAGAAGCTTAACAAACCCTATGACATAATCTGGAATTGAGTTCAAACATTCCTATCCTCACACTTCAACCCAAAACCCCAGAATAGAACGAAAGCATAGATATATATAACAGAAATATGTTCAACTCTGTTAGCCCAAGCCAAAATACCTTTGAAATATTGGTGGGGATCTTTTCAAACAGCAACATACCTTATAAATAGCTTGCCTACTCCAACTCTCCACTGCATTCTCCATTCCAAGGCTTGCACAAAAATGAAATTGATTATAAGGCACTTAAAACCTTTGGGTGTGCCATATACCTGCTTAAGACATTATCAAAAACATAAATTCAATTTTCATTGGCTATAGTAAGTCTCATAAAGGCAATAAGTGCCATAGTTCAACAGGAAAATTGTATATTTCACATGTTGTCTTCAATTAGTCTGAGTTTCCATTTGAGTCTGAATTTCTCATCAAAGGCCAGTCAAGTCCAGTTGAATTTGAAACAATAATGTCCTAGTTTCAATTTCCTTCTAAAAAATAACTCAAGTCCTGATCCTACTAATATAACTTATCCAAACGCAACCCAAGCTTTGCATTCTCTGCCTTTTAGCTTAAGTGATGCAAATCAGTTTGATAATGACAACAATGGTAAAGATGATGAAAATGCACAAGAATCACCTAGTGAGGTGAATAAATAGTATGTGGAGATAGAAATAAGGTATCCACAAAACGTTGAACAACCTGAATCATATAGTGATGCTGATCACAACAGTCATTTGCAACTAGATAAAAATAACCATCAACAACCAGGTAGTAGTGAGCTAATGCAGAAGCACAAATCCAACAATCAGATACAGCATCCTATGGTTACTAGAGGAAAAGTATGAGTGTTTAAACCAAAGGCCTATTTAGGACAATCAGTTGAATATAATTCTAAATACATAGAACCCAAAAATGTTAGTGATGCCCTGATGAGTAAAAAGAATTAATGAAAGAATAATTTAATGCACTATTGAAGAACAAAACCAGGAAACTAGTACCTTCATCACCATCATACAACATAGTAGAAAACAAATGGGTTTCTAGACTGAAACACAGTTCAAATGGATTAGTTTAAAGGTTTAAGGCAAGACTGATGGTTAAAAGGTTTCTTCAAAACTCTGGAGTTGATTTTTATGAAAACTTCAGTCTAGTTATCAAGGCATCAGTAATACTTACATTTGCAGTCTCAAGAGGATGGGAAATCAGGCAGGTTGATATCAACAACGCCTTCTTAAATGATGAATTTGAGGCAGTTGTGTACATAAACCAACCTGGGGGATTCATAGACAGTTCCAAACCATCCCATGTGTACTAGTTAGAAAAGGCACTTTATAATCTAAAGCAGACAATTCATAACGATTTCTGTATTTTAATACATGAGATTTCGTCGTACAAATTTTTTGGTGTGAGCATGGTATAACAAGCCAAAATATACATTAATAAGTTGTAGATTCAAGCAATCAAGAGCTGATAATCATCATTCTATTTCAAGAATGAAAATTAGGTTATATTTGCACTCATCTATGTCGATAACATAGTCATAACAATGAATGACACAAAGTTGCTGCAAAATTTTATAGATGAGCTAAACAGAAAGTTTGCATTGAAAGATATGGGTTAGTTTCATCATTTCTTAGGAATTGACGTTTGTTGGCATGACTTAGGAATTCATCTTATACAAACAAGGTATATTACTGAGTTGCTTAAGAAATTTGAAATTCAAAATTTGAAGCCCTGTCCTACTTCCATTACTATCGATAGGACTATGTCAAAAACTGAGGGAGAAGCTATGAAAAATCCTTCAGTTAACAGAAGTGCTGTAGGAGCGCTGCAATATCTCACACATACCAGACTTGACATCACTCTTGCTATTAACAAACTAAGTCAATTTCTACAATCAACAATATCAACACATTGGCAAGCAGTAAAGAGAGTCTTAAGGTATCTAAAAGGAACAGTGGATCAAGGACTGTGGATTTAAAGATGTAACAGGTTGACATTAAGTTGATATTCAAATACAGATTGGGCTTCTTGTCCAATTGACAGGAGATCAACAACTGGATACTGCATCTATTTGGCGGATAATTTGATAGTATGGTCATAAAAAAGCAGCATGCTTGTTGCAAGACCAAGCATAGAGTCAAAATATAGAGCTCTAGCATCTGCAGCCTCAGAAATTGCCTGAATCCAGTCCTAGTTCAAAGAACTAGAACTACCATAAGTCTTAATTCCAATCCTGTGGCGTGACAATATGAGTACTGGTGCACTTGCAACAATCCTGTATACCATGTCAGAATAAAGCGCTTAGAACTGGATATTCATTTTGTCAGAGATAAAGTTCTTGGAAAGAAGTTAAAAATGAGATATGTGTCATCTTCAGATCAGATTGCAAATGTGTTAACAAAGGGCCTTTCTCATTCCAGATTCACCTTCTTAATGGACAAACTAGGTGTTACAGCAGTACCATCCAGCTTGAGAGGGGGTTTTAAATGTTAATTGTCTCATAAACTCTAATACATCTAGCTTAGCATATTATCCTTGTAAACTAGTCAGCCATTTCTGTTACACCAGACTTGCTATTGGTTCAATTGTAGTGGATTCAAATACTCATCCAACTTTTACGAAAATGCTCCAATTGAACATTCTAGAATGGCTCCCTAAATTTGTTTTATTCCCACCTACAAAGTGCATATATACTTGTAGCTGAACACTGTAAATTATTCATTAGAAAGTATCATTAATTCCAATTGAAACAGAAACCAAATTGAAGGTTTTCGCGATAAATTTGTGAATTGGCATGCAATTGTGGGGTAGTAAACTGGTTGGTGGATTGTAGTAGTTGGCATGGACTAAAACATTGGTTGTGGATGATTTATGTGGTTTAAGTTAGCAGTGGAATGGGAATCGACCGACAAGTGGTATTAGTGAAGGAGTATGGACACTGGTGAAAAGTGTACGATGGTGGCAAGTCAGATTTATGGATTGATTGGCTTTGTGATGAGACAGAGCTAGTGATAACGGTAGTGGCCGGCAACGGCGTAATAGTTGGTTTATGTGATGTTAGTATTCAAAGAAGGCAGCGACGATGGGCGTAGATTGTTAGGTTGAGAGTAGAGATAAGTTAAATGTCACCGACGATGATGGTTGTTCAAAAGAAGACGAATATGGATGGAGGAGCCAACGATGGGTCGCAGTAGCCCAAGATGGCAGAGTTCTGGTTGAGAAGATGTTAGATTTCGGCAGATTGTTAAGTTATTTAGATAGACTGGTGGTAATGGGTATGGATGTTGCCAGTGCGCTGCAATGGTGAAGCAACTGTTGCCACTGGAGAAACATTGAATGCAGATCATTATTTTTCTATGACCTTTGTAGAAAATAAACTAGTGAAGTTAAGGTTAGGATGTGTGGGTGGGTTGTACAGATATTAAGCCCATTTTTGACAATCATAACCAGAATTGATTCTATGATTAAATAGCGGAAGTGCTACTTAGTAGTAGAAACTCGGAGAAAGAGCCTTATCCCGAATCTTTGTACTTGCCCAAATCCAGGAAGAACTCGACCTCTTCCTTGAAAGACCCTGTACTGCTAAATGCTCGTACAATATATTTGAAAAAAATAATATTTTGAATAATAATTTTTAGGAGAATGTGTAATTTAAAAAAAAAAAATTTGAATTCACATACAAAATATTTCATTGTTCATGTGATTGAAAAGGACAACATAGATTGAAGAGTTTTTGGGGATACTTTTCAAATTGGCTTAGTCAAACAACTAGTTTTGCAGTTTGACCATTTTATTATTATTATTATTATTATTATTATTATTATTATTATTTTTGGCATTCACCACATTGGCCTCTTGTCAATAAAAAGATAATTGTACCCTTATTTATGTTTCACAATTACAAAAAAATATCAATTCTTTGAAAGACAATAATACCCTTAAAGTTTAAATAAATTCAGTCACTTCCATACGTAAATTTCAAAATCAATTTTACTTATCAGTTTCTCCAATACAGTAAAAAAGAGATTTTTTCTTCCATCTGCTAGAATATTGAAATCTTACAAAATTATCAAAGGTTCAACAAAAAAACAATACTCACGGTCGGCACTGGTAATTGGTAAGTGTAAATACGTATTTTTAATTTTGTTTTAGTTAAATTTACTCTTTGAATCTTTGAATCTTATTTTGACAAAGGCAGATGAATTATTACAGTATTTAAACACAAATGTATAATTTTTTTATAGCAAAAACGAAAAAAAATTCATCTCTGTATGCATATATTTTACAGAAAAAATTTATAGGCGTCTGTAAAATAAATATTTAAACATTATTTCGTTGAAAAGGGGAAAAAATAAAAAATTCCAGCATAAGTTCCAGGATTAAATAGCCGGCTTGGATAACTGGGCCTGCTGGACGCAGCCAGCTATTTTTTTTCCCTTTCAGATTTTATAATTTATTTGTTCATATTTAATATATGTTTATTGAAATAAATATTAATGAATATTTAATACTAATTGAAATAAATATTTTTGAAATAATTAAAATAATCAATGAATTATTTAAAGTATAAAATTAAATTAAATATGAAATGAACAATTTAAAAAATTATATATTAATTCCTTATTTTTAATTTGTGGCAAATATGACATCAGCATGTATCCCAATTTGTTATTTCGGTGAATTTCAAATGAATGAAAATGTTTAGTGGGAATGGAAATGGACGAGTGAAAGAGATGGCGTTAAAGCAATTTTTATAACAAGGAGTACATCGTTTGCAGAAATGTACCATGATATACAAAACATGTTTAACGTCGATCCCTCTCAGTACGATATGAAATTGGGATTTTTATTTCATAAGCATTCAACCATTCCAATTCCACCTATGAAAGTTACTTCTGAAGTGAAAATGAAGCATCTAATTAAATTGAACCAAGGTCGAAAGTCGACTCCTATTTGCGTAACTTTATTGGGGAAGAATGTCCACGAGTGTGAACACGGAGTTTTAAATGAAGAGAATCGTAATGTAAATTATGTTTGGGATACAATTCAGATTGTTCGTGAAGATGATGTGGTTATTCCCGAGACCACTGCTACTCACCATGATCACACTATTACGCACAGAATTCCATCAATAGTTGAAGACAACGAGAATGAAAACGCATTTACAAACGAGGATTTGATTGCTTTATCCTGTAGGAGACATGAGTCGGGTCACGGTCCTCTAATTGTTAGCGTGTAGTTCCCGATAATGAAGAAGTATATGTCGAGCAACTATTCGAATGAAAAAAAAAGAATTGCAAGAAATTGTGCACCAAATTGCTTTAAAACATAACTTCGAGTTTAAAGTGAAGAAATCAAACAAGTTGACGTACACAATTATCTGCGTTGACGACAGTTGCCATTGACGTTTGGGAGCGACTAAGATGGATACGAATGAGTTCTTTGTAGTCCGTAAGTATTCACGGGAACATACTTGCAAAATGGGTATTCGTCGAAATGATCATAGGTAGGCCCGATCATGGTTCATTGGTTGATAAATAATGCACAAGTTTCAGGATCCACGAACAACCTATAGACCTTCGGATATCATTAATGACGTTTGACGAGAGTACGGGTGGTCATGAGCTATCAGAAGGCTTGAAAGGCTAAAGAATATGTATTGGAGGATTTGATAGGTTCGATAGAGGAGAGTTATGCTAAATTAGCCGAGTATTTCATTGTTTAAGTATTTATTTCTTTGTTATTTTAATTTTTAATTATTTTATTTCAATTGTTTATTTATATGTAATTAATTATTTAATTGAATTGTTTATTTTTCTGTTCATTTAATATTTAATAGATTATCTAAATTATGATTATTTTTATTTACATTGGCCAGGTATTGCAACATGGGAAGAATTAATACTGGGTCTTCATTTTTTTATTGAGAAGGATGACGATAATTATTTCAAATATTTCTTTATGGTCCTTGGACAATGTGTTCGAGGATTTCGAAATGGAATATGACCCCTAATCTTAGTCGACGGTACAACCCTTAAGGCGAGATACGGGGACAAGTTGATTATTACAACATACCAAGATGCGAACATCCAAATTTACCTTCTTGCGTTTGGCATAGTCGACGGAGAAAATGATGTAGCGATGAGTTGGTTTTTTACGAAGTTGAGGGAAGTAATTGGGGATATCGAAAACCTTGCATTCGTAACCGATTAAGGGCAGTCAATAATAAATGGTATCGCTGAAGTCTTCCCCGAGGTGCATCATGGTTATTGTATGTACTATACACAGGGAAACCTAAAGACCGGGTATTAAGGCAAGGGCATCGTTGCATTGTTCAGGAGAGTTACAGAGGCTTACAGTTTTGAAGAGTTTGAAAAATTCATGGTGGAAATAGATAGTAAATCGCATGCTACATGGGAGTATCTAACAGAGATGAGGATTGAACATTGGGTATGATCACATTTTTCAAGCGTCGATACAACATGATGACGTCGAACAATGCAGAGTCGCTTAACGCTTTATTCAAGAAAGATCAAGAGTTACTAATTCTCGCAATGATTGAGAACATTCGTGACAAGCTATCGGGACCACCTCCTTCTCCCCACAGCTATCATCCTCTCCTCATGCGTTTTGAGAACCTCCATCTCTCCAACCATCGGGATGACCCCCTCGCCCGCTATCGGGACCACCTCCTCCGACACAAAGACCACGTCTGGTGAGTCTGGCGTCTTCTCGGGTACCACCTCCACCTCCACTCCGGTACCCTCTCCTCCTTCGTTGCCCCCTCGACATCCCCGGGTATCCCCTACACGGGTACCACCTCCACCTCCGGTACCCTCTCCTCCTCCGGTATCCCCTCGACGTCCTCAGGTATCCCCTGCACGGGCACCTCTACCTCCTCGGGTATCCCCTCGGCCTCGAGTGACGTCATCTCGGGTACTACCTCCACCTCCAATACCCTCTCCTCCTTGGGTACCCCCTCCACGTCCTCAGGTATCCCCTGTACGGGCACTCCCTCCTCCTCGGGTACCCCCTCCACCACAGGTATCCTCTCTCGCTCCTCCATCCCCATCGTGTCATTTAAAAATGAATCAAATGCAGCAACTGATGGGCACGATGAGTTAACATACCCCATCTGACCCCCTTTCCCCTGATAACCACCAACCCCTCCGTCACCCCCTCCGTCCCGATAGTGACCTGTCCCTCCGCTAGCTCCTCCATTTAGATAATCTCCCGTCCCACGCAGGCCTGCTATGTCACCTCGTATCGCTGCAACCTCAGCGTGAAGGTCTCCTAATCCAGCTCGTAACATCGCGACATCATATCGTAACTGTGTCATGTCCTTTAACTCAGCTCATAGTGTCACGACATTATCTCGTAACTCTGCCATGTCTCCTCTCATCTCCATCAAGAGTTCGAACAAATTAATCGTCGAAGCACGGTGACTAGGTGCAAGAGGTGATACTGGACGGCCCTCCTGAAAAAATAACTATTACAAATGAATAACCTAACAAATAATTAAAACGACAATCGAAGAATTATTTTTAAGTAACATACTCTATCTCGATCAACGCTGGACTCAGGCATCTGAACATCTAGCATAGCCGGACGCGATCTTCTCGACGGAGGTGACATCCTGGCTGGACGTGATCTCCTCGGTGGAGGTGACATCCTCGACGGAGGTAGTACTGAACGATCTTCCTGAAAAAATAAATATTACAAGTGAAGCACTTAATTACAAGATCAAAGTGATATTCAACAAATCCTGCACAGTAACATACCCTATCTCGATCCACCCTGGACACAAGCATCTGATCGTCATGCACAGTCCGAACAAGCAACTCGCGAATATAAAACTGACTCACAGTCCGAACAGGCAAATCGCGAATATAAAACTGACTCTCCTTCTCGATCGATGGTGTCAATTCAGTGAGAATTTCAAACTGACATTTTGACATGTCACAGTGAATGATTATGTATTGAGATTATAAAAGGACGTACAACATAAATAGCAATTGTATAATATGTACCTCAGGATCGCCGAGGAGAGCCGATGACTGTCTGGCAAGCGGTTTGTCTTGTGCTCGCCAGTGATGCATTCGAGGACAGCGTGTCTCTCCTCTCCTCGCATACCGACTGGCCAAGAGAGGACAGTCTCGTACACCCATATTTGCAGCAATTACAATTATTATGTATAGAATTCAATAAAAAAAGTGTAGGTAATTCATTAACTTAAACATATACCTGCAGCGCCAACGGCAGTCCATATGCATCGTACTTGCGCTCGGGCTTATCCCCCTTTGGCATCGAAAACCCCCTTCTAAACACGCGTAATGTATCAAGAAAATATCTCCGGCCCCATGGGTAGTTGTTGAAGGCATCAATATCATCAACAACCTCCAAATGGAAAATGTCAATCGATGTCTTCTTGTGATGACACCGGAGTACACTCTCGATGATAAGCACCAAGCCCAGTTTCAGCCTATTAGACATCTAATCACATCTCCTTAATGCATCTCCCAACTGCGCTAGAGTAACCGTCGTCTGTCCATGAAAATATTCATTCAACAGCCTCCTATTTCTCGGAACACAGGCCCTCGCCTCTTCTTCGTCCGTACATCGCAGTCCAATGACGAGGGCAAACTCAAATATGGAGAACATCGCTACCTTGCCCCCAAGATCAAAATGGAGGGCGTCTCCGTCAACTGGCTTCAGCAACCGACATAGCAGGGCATCGAGCAACTGCCTAGACCACTGTACATCACGCAACGAATACAATGGTCATAAGCATGATCGACGTAATATGTCTGCGTGCTCGTCATCCAACAAATCTAATACCAAAGCGAAGCTGATAAAGTTACAATTCGACGTAACTTTACCAGGGATCTGTCTGACAGCGTCGTCTAGATGATATTCCATCTTGCAAAATTTCAAATATTAGAACCCTGTACAAATGATGTTCGATAAACAAAAAATTTTGTTCATAGGTAATTGATAAACAAAAATCTTACAAAAATATACCAACACACTGCTACTAGCATAATAACCAACCGATAACGAAATAAAGAAAATGAACGTAAATTACTATTTTTCATATACTTAATTTGCTAATTTGATTGATATTACTTATTTAATATTTAGTTATTTCTTTTAACTATTTCACTAACACTTATTTTGATCGTTTCTTTTAATATTTTAATTGCTTATTTTAATTATTTTTCTAACACTTAATTTAATTATTTATTTTTAATTAATGTTTGAACACTTATTTTAATTCTTTACGCATATTGCTTATTTCATATTTACAAATTTATTTTAATTACTTTGCAAAAAATTAATTTGATTGACATTTTGATTTCCTAATTTAATTGTTTATTTTTATTATTTTACAAATGTTTATATATTTATTAAAATTCTTTATGCATATTACTTATTTAACATTTAATTAATTATTTTACTAACACTTCTTTTGATAGTTTATTTTAATTGCTTATTTTAATTATTTTTCTAACACTTAATTTACTTTTTTCTAACACTTAATTTACTTTTTATTTTTAATGAATTTTTTAAACTTATTTTAATTATTTACGCATAACGCTTATTTCATGTTTACAAATTTATTTTAATTGCTTTGCAAAAAATTAATTTGATTGATATTTCAATTTTCAAATTTAATTGCTTATTTTTATTGTTTTATAAATGTTTATATATATATATATATATTTTACTAACACTTATTTTGATATTTTAATTGCTTATTTTAATTATTTTTCTAACACTTAATTTACTTTTTTATTTTAATGAATTTTTAAAACTTATTTTAATTTTTTACGCATAATGCTTATTTCATATTTACAAATTTATTTTAGTTGCTTTGCAAAAAATTAATTTGATTGATATTTTAATTTTCAAATTTAACTTCTTATTTTTATTATTTTACAAATATTTAAATATTTATTTAAATTCTTTATATTTATATATTTTTTACTATTACTTAATATAAAATAATTATTTAATCTAAATTAGCAACTAATAAATATTTCGATACATAATAAAACATTTTATATCTTACATTTCAAATAAATAATTTTAAATACATAATATACATTAAAATTAAACAATTCAAATAAATAATTAAATATTAGAGAACACAATATAAGCAATTAATAATTATTTAATTAATGTCAATAATTATGGAAAAAAAAATGATCCACGACACAAATAACAAACGGCCCAATCAACTGGGGCTGTTGACTGGGCGCCCGGTGCCCAGACGGGGTGCCCAGACAGTAGCTCCGTTCAACCTGGAGATCGCCAGAAAACTCCATTTTCGGCGATCTCCACTCCATTTTTCGTTCCCAAACAATATTTATACCCAAATTTCACATTTATACAAGGATTTCTCAACACATATATATAAAATCATGTTTTTTTTCCAAAAATTACAATAAAAACATGCTTTTTCTTGGGTATAAAAATCTTACCTTCTTCAGTTCGAAATGGCCAATTGAGTCTCATGTTTTTCCTTTTTTGTCGTGCCTGAGTCGATGGTGCTATAGTTGACTGTTAACTCTCATCTTCTATCTTTTTCAAATGTTAAGGGTAAATTTGGATTTTTCTTGTTTTTTGTTGATTTTCAAGATTTTAAACTTTTTGCTTTTTTTTTTTAACCTGGTCAAAAGCCTCTTTAAACAAGTGGTCAGATCAATCAATTATTGGCCACTATTTCCTCGAGTTTTTGAAATAATAGTTGTCAAATAAGGGCAAGTGGATTAATTTAATTTTAACGGCAGCCCAATTCCCCTAACTCCAAACCCGAAATCCCCGTCTGGCCAGTTCCTCCCTCTCTGCTCTCTCCGGCTGTCGACTCTCTGCTACCTCCGTCTATATGCGTTATACCATCCGACTGCAGTAATTCAGGTGTTTGAGAAATACTTCACTTGTTAGTTTTAAATTGAATTTATACACATGTTCAGACGTGCAAATTTATAATCACTTGTTATTGCTGTTTGATTATCTTACAATTTTATGGTTTATTTTTGGTTGATCAACTTACAGAATCTAGGCTTCTTTTTTTAATGTTTATAATTAAAGTATCATAGATATGATGTTCGCTGCAGGATTCGTTTGATGTGTGATGTATCCTTGTGCATTCTTCCCTTTTTTTTTTTTTTTTTTGAAATGATGATCTTACAATATCTACCTTCAGAAAGCTTAAAACCCCAACGTTTAAAAAAAAAAAAAAATTCTTTTTCTGGGCTTTAGATCCTAAAATGGAGTTCAAATATTTCAAACACACATACACAGAAAGAAATTGAAGGTAATATTCATCATGAACTTTAAACATTCTTTTTTTCATATCTCTGCTAGGTCATGCTTCTGGAAGCAAATATTTTTACATTACTACGTTGGTTTCCAGTTCAAAACCCAATATATCACAATGGCATTTGTAAATAAGATCACACTGCTAGCAATTAGGCTCAGAGAATTTGATTATTTAAGATTTATTTTGTTGCTTTAGTATTTTTGGAGCTCCATATTGCCACTGGAAACAGAAACATTGTGGTAGTTTCTAAGGTTGGGGCTCCGAGGTGTCCTCTATTGTCATAATTTGTTGCAATAGGTTTGAACCATCTCATCTATAGATAGTTTGATATAGTATTGGGGTAATTAGAAGTCTTGAGTTTTTAAGTCTCTCAGGCATCCTTTATGAAAAGTGTTCGAGACCGGTATTTGATGACAAGAAAAGATAATCTGGCCTGCACTTCAGTGGCAAAAGCTGAATACTTTGATCACGTTATTGTTTTCTAGGAGAAGAGCTATTTCTATTACATGTTATAAGTTGTGTTTCATATTTTCAAATTTATGATTGTTAATGAAATTCAGCATATCGTACATAAAATTATAAATGTAAAGTTTCACGATTGCATAATATGTTAATAGCGTGTCCAAATGACATTTAAAAAAAAAAAAAAAAAGTTTTCACAAGTATAAAGTTTCATTTAACGTGGTAGATTTTACCATAATTTACTCTTTTACGAACTCCACTCTAGAATATCTATGAAATATCCACTTAGAATATAATTTATCCATGTGTCTTTAGGCCTTTGACACTTTCGTTTCCTGCACTATAGTTATCTGTTTAGTTCTTTAGAATTCGTAATAGAATAAGTTTAAATAGAACTTTTTTACTGTGTATTTTATTCATGTCACGTGAAGTGCAATTGGGAGGGAAAAGAATCTGAACCAGAAGAAAAGAAAGGGGAAGAAGAAGAATGAAGCTCCAACAGTTTAATCTACCCTTTAAACCAAAATTGTGTCGTATGGATTAAACGGAACGGTGTCGTTTTGGCCTCAATAATTGAATTAGTTGGAAACGTTTCTTTATTGTTAATTTTGTGAAACACGACTTTGATGCATCCGTGTTCATATACCTCCATGTGCAAAGATGAAAGGATCGGTGTGTGTAATTGGATATTTTCAGTGCAATNGACTTTGATGCATCCGTGTTCATATACCTCCATGTGCAAAGATGAAAGGATCGGTGTGTGTAATTGGATATTTTCAGTGCAATTGTTGAAATCGTTCAACAGCTTCCTCTTTCCCATTCTTTTTATTTTCTCATTTTCCCCTTCCCTTTTCTATTTCTCTTATTTGGTTACAATTTTAACTGGTTCAGCTGGTAAGATTTCCATTATTTGATCCATGCAAGTGTGAAGTTGCGAGGTAGGGTTCAGCTCGTGACAAATTGGTATCAGAGCAGGTGTATTATACTGGGCATTCACAAAAAATGGATACACGGGCCAAAGTTGTGGATGACCATTTGCAAAAACTGGATTTAGAGGTTGCAGACCTGGGTAAAGCCTCCAAAGCTATTATCAGCAAACTGGAGGCCAAAATGGAGTCCTCAGAGCAAACACTTCAGGTACTTTGTCATAGGCAAGAAAAAATTGAGGATGCTGTATTAGACATGAATCAAAAGTATGAAAAATTAGTGACTATAATGGCCCAAATGACTGCTGATTTTGAAACTGGACAGGAGAATAAGAGTAAGGAAGGATTCATGACTAACATGGGATCTAGTAGTGTGTTAACGATACAAGTAGTGGTCAAGAGAATAGTAGTCATGCTATAGGTGAAATCAGGGGAGGCACTAATCTCCCTAAAATTGATATCCCACAGTTTGGGGGAGAAAGACCCAAGGAATGGCTGAGGAAAGCTATGGAATATTTTCATCTCCATCAAATTCCTGATGAACTTAGATTGGGAGTTGCAAAGATGTATTTGAAAGGGAACGCTGATATATGATTTTATGGATTCATTGCCAGCCACCCTGGAGCGGACTGGAGCTTGTTTTCTGATGATTTTTGCAGGAGGTTTTCAGAAACTATTGAGAAAGAAGTGATTTAGACATTTAGGAAAAGTAAACAACTGGGACCAAATGAAGATAAAGGCTATGAGTCTGAAGGAGAAACAGGAGGTGAGGAGATCATGGAGATATCTATTAATGCATTGGCTGGGAGGTGGCAACACCAAACCATTAGAGTTCCTCGAGTGATGAAAGGGAGGAAAGTCTCCATACTCATTGACAATGGGAATACTCATAGTTTTGTTGAGGAAAAGTTAGCCAAAGAACTGAAATATGTCACTGATGAAACTAGCAAAGTGACTGTTAGAGTAGCCAATGGTGATAAACTGGAGAGTAAATCCTTATGTCAGCCAGTGGCGTGGGAGATGCAAAACTGGGAATTTCAGTTCAAACTTGGATCTCTTAAGTTGGCTGGAAGTGACATGGTATTAAGGGTAAATTGGGTAAGTCAATTTGGTTCAAGTACATTTGATTTTGTACAAGGGTGTGTCCAATTTAGCAGTGATGATGAAGTGGTGGATTTGAGGAGCATAATTTCTAAACAGCCGATAAAGATGATGAGAATAGATGAGGGGGAGAGAATGTTTGGTAAAGAACCTTATGGGATAGTGGGATGGTTATACTCTATCAAAGAGGAGAAAAGTGGAGAGATGCCTAACAAGATATTGGAGATTATTCACAGATTTCCCAGGGTGTTTTGAAGAANTCTACCCTTTAAAACCAAAACCGTGTCGTATGGATTAAACGGAACGGTGTCGTTTTGGCCTCAATAATTGAATTAGTTAGAAACGTTTCTTTATTGTTAATTTTGTGAAACACGACTTTGATGCATTCGTGTTCATATACCTCCATGTACGAAGATGAAAGGATCGGTTTGTGTAATTGGATATTTTCAGTGCAATTGTTGAAATCATTTAACAGCTTCCTCTTTCCCATTCTTCTTATTTTCTCATTTTCCCCTTCCCCTTTCTATTTCTCTTAATTTGGTTACAATTTTAACTGGTTCAGCTGGTAAGATTTCCATTATTTGATCTGTGCAAGTGTGAAGTTGCGAGGTAGGGTTCAGCTTGTGACAATTCCTTACCTAAAGTCATGTAAGTTAGGTAAGTTGCTTCACATTAGTTTTCTGACTGAAATTCCCAAGAAACTACATAGTATTCCATCCATTTAACTAGCTAGATAAGATGAGGTAAGGTTTTTCTATATGTGAGCCTGTGAGATTATTATAATATACATTTCTTTGGTTATATTTTCAATTGAGTGTAATTTAATAAAATAAAATAAATCTTAAGATGGTTTTAACCACTACAAATGATAGTGAAATTTGGGCAATTTAGTATTGTTTGAGTAGGATCAACCTGGGACAATGGCAGGTGGATCTCAACAAGCTATATATTAGCTTCATCAAGCATCTCTATGTGTTGTTTTGATTGTTTGCCTTTTATCACTAGTTCTTTTCTATTTTGGAAATGTAATTATTTGATCTGAAGAGTTCTTGTCTGGTGTCTCGCACACAAGAACTGGACTTGATGAATCTTTAAGCAACAGCCTTTTTCAAAAGCTGTAATTGTAAGATGGATAGTCGATATGAAATGTAGGTGCTTTTGTTTATTTCTAGTGGAGAGAATTTTATGTGGGTTCAAGTGTTGACAAAAGAAACTGTACATTTTCAGTGTTATATATGTAGTTTTGAAGCACAAAAAATCTTTGGTGTACTTAGCTTGACTGCATGTGATTGTTGTTTGCTTCGAATGAGCTCCTAGAAATCAATGGTGCATTTGTTTGCACTTTATTTATTTATTTTTTGTATCCCATAAATTGGCTGTTTTTGTTTGATCCATGCACCTTTTCTTTCGTCGGATTTCACAGGGTGCAACTTCTCTGAATGGTGCTTTCTTAGTTGATTTGGTAAAACAATATTCTAGGTAGTTGAAAATGAGTTTGATTGGACGACTAAGGCACCATTTACCCTACGGATACTTTAGAAAACCCATTGGAGCTCCTGTGACTACCTTGTTTGATCAACTTATTTGGGGTGATTAGGAACTTTGCTCAACCTGCATTAAAAGAGGAAGAAGGGGAGGAGGAAGTAGAGATAGACCAAAGAAGACTTCCTGCTGATTATAATCCCGAAACTTTTGATCCCACAGAGCATCGCACTCCCCCAACGGATAGAGTATGGAGACTTGTTGATGAAATATCTGGACTCACACTGGTTGAAACTGCAGAGCTCTCTTCCATTATGATGAAGAAGTTGGGGATGAGAGAGCTGCCAGTTGTCGGGGTCATGAAGCCAGGTGCTGCTGGAGTGGCTTCGGTGGGAATGAAGGCATCATCGACAGCCAAAGAAGAAAAGAAACCGGAAAAGACAGCTTTTGAGTTGAAGATGGAGTCTTTCGACTCAGCTTCAAAACTCAAGGTAATTAAGGAGATTCGGAGTTTTACGGATTTAGGACTAAAGGAAGCGAAGGACTTAGTGGAGAAGGTGCTTGCCGTGCTTAAGAAAGGGGTGCCAAAAGAAGAAGCAGAAAAAATTATTGAGAAGATGAAAGCAGTTGGGGCTGTTGTCGTTATGGAATGACGTGAAAATAAGTACCGTGATAATTTCATCGTTAACGTCTTTTAAATCTAGTAAATTTTTTCTCAAGGAAAAGCAGCGTTCTTGTACTTCTAATTTCATATCTAGATCTAGACACAGAGATCTCAAAACAGGTATTGAGTCTTCCAAAACTTGGTTTAGGTACTTGTATTTTCTACTTTTTGTTCTCTGTGTAATTGATTATGTGCTTGCAAGCTCAAAATTGATTATTTCTTCTTATGCCCTTATTGGATACAGTTTGCCTTGGAAGTACAGCAACTTTAACCCACATTGGTAATGGCATCGAGCTTCAGCAACATTTACACAGCCTAGCACCTATGGGTTTTTACTTTCTATTTTGCCTCCATTTCGGAAATTTATATATGGTTTATAAAGAGAAATAGTAATGGATCACATGAAATGTCGTGGACAATAATGAATAATGTGTGGTTCGAATTAAAATTTGATTTTGACTAAATCTATTCATTCATAAATTTGTGTCCAAACGACTAAAATAACTAATTTGAATAATACACTTTTAAATTAATTAAATCTTTTAAATAAGTAATTAATTCGTTCTAAACTACTAGAACCCCTAACCTATATAAGTAACCTCAATAGAAAACCTGCATCCTCAACAAAACCCATTCCAGAAGGCTTTAAAGAAAAAACCTTCCTCGTCCACTATTTCTCTCATCGTCTCCTCCGACTTCTCTTTGAAAAACTTTGAACCACCGAACCTCTAAAAGGTCCAAATCGTAACCTTCAAAATCGGAAACTCGCAATTGTTGGTGAAGAAGGAAGTTCAAAGAAGAAGAAAAAAATTTCTTCAAAAGCTTAAAAACATAAGGTTGGTCAAGATTTTTCACTACTTAAAACTTTTTTATGGTTTTTATTCCATTTTATGTTGAAATGTTTAGTTTTTTTGTTTACTGTAACTTGTGTTTTTGTGTTTTATAAGAGCTTTAAATATATTTTGAAATGTTTATTGTCATAAAATCAAGTTGTGATGATTATCTTTTAAAAAATAGTGCTGATTTATTTATTTGGGAGCACCTTTTAGTTCAGTAAGCTCTTTTAACAATGACAATGGTATGTCATTGAGTTTATTGAACTTAAGTTGTTAGTCTTGCTAATCAACTAGCAGAACAAGGTCTGATAACAAATTGTGTGAGAAAAATAGATTACTAGGAAAACATTTGTGCATTTACCATTAGGAAATAGTTGTTTAGTTCCATTCTTAAATAATTTTGGCACAAGATCATTTCAATCACTTTCAGAGTGGAAAACCTTTTGAAACTCTGAATTTTGAACTACACATGCTAGCTAGCCATATTTTCATTTACATAGCTACTAAGTGAGTATATAGAATGTAGGAATCTGTTTTTCTAGTAGTTGATAATTCTGTCAATTATCTATTATGATACAAATGATACAACACAGAGG
>NC_036257.1:4792795-4815909 GCF_002742605.1 Olea europaea var. sylvestris | reverse complement strand
AGGGGGTGGGGGGGGGGGGGTGTTGGACTGGGCTATGGGCCAGCGCTGTCCTAGCCCAAAAGCAAATTGGCTTCTAAAAAATGGAAAATTTAGCCTAAATTCATGATGAAATAAAAGAATAAGAGATTTAGCCCGGCCCAGAAATTAAATTTAGCCTAACTAACTTCATTCCCAATCCAAACCCAATGTTTAATTATTCAAATAAAATTTAAGACTCTATAACAATTACATATTTATTTTATTCACATTCATGATACACAAATAACGTATTATCAAATTAGATATTTTATTTCATATATATTTAACTAAGTTTAAAGAATTCACTTATAATCGAATTAGTTTATTCTATAAAAAATAACTTTTATTGATTAAAGTAAAGATAATTGACTTATTCTAATAATATGAGATACTACAAGTTTGATTAATCTTAAAAGTAATTAAAATTTTTCTAATTTATTTTTTCATATATTACTTAACTATACTTGTGAGTTAAAAAATTATTTATTTTAATCATGAAACAGAAGTTATTATCAAAATAAGTAATGCGTTCTGTATTTAATTTTATTAGTTAAAAACATATTTGTTAGAACTTTATCGTGAGTGTCCAAAAATATATTCCGACGGACTTTATCACGAGTGTCATGAGTTAACTTTTTAAACTAAATCTCGTATGAAATAGAACGTATTTTATGGTACGTATTTTATGGTATGAGTTTATTGGAAAAAATAAAAAATTAAATTTCAGACCACCATAATATATCTTTTTTGGCTCCCTCCCCGATATAACATATACTTTAATTTCAATAGAACTCACTTTTCCAGGGTCATCCATCATGTTATGTTGGCTTAAAGTGTTATCATGTTGGGGATGCAACCTCTCTATCAATTTGAGTCACTGCCCAATTTTCTCTTCAAGTGTGAGTCTTGTGTTTTGTCACTTTTTTAAGTATTTTTCACTTTTTAGAATTTCTGCCACTTCCAACTATAGATTATTGTATTCTTAAAATGAAGTTACGTTATAAGTTTAATTAATAAAATAAAGTATAATTACAAAGAGACAACGTGCAAAAGAAGATTAACTTATCTCTTGGGTCTATTTTAAGTGTTTGACTTGTGTTTGTTATTTTTTGAATTTTTGACACTTTAAAATTTTTGTCACTTTTTTGAAGAGGTAAATGAACAACGAGACAATAATGGTGGAGGCGATTACAACAATTACCATACTAATTGATGAAGAATTAGAAGATTTAGATAATGATGATGATGATGAGGCGTCTGTACAGGAGCTGTTGGGTATAGTTGGGCATGGCGAAACTATTGTCAGCATTGATGAGCAGTGACGGTGGAGATGGTGGTGTATACACACTAGGCATTTTGTAACGTGATGATTGTGTGTACAGAGAGATGGGGAGGGGGGGGGGAGGTTAGCTTCTTCTGGCAACAGAAATTAAAAAAAATTAAAAAAATAATTATTCTCCTGTTGGGATCTTCATTAAGTGGAAGTTAATGGGTTGATTGAGTTGGTAGATGACGGTAGTTTGAATTGACTTAATATATTGGGTGGTGAACAAAGAAGTGGAGGGACGGTGGTTGTTTTACTTTTTTTCCCTGTCACTTTGAACCGATTCCAATGTTTTAATTGGTGTTTTGTTGCTTTTTTTATTTAATTTTTATCACTATTTTGAGTGTTTGTTACCATTTGAATTTCCGTTTCTTTTTAGTGTTCCTCATTTTTAAAATTTTCTGTTACTTTCTTGAAATTTCTTTTACTTTTATTAAAAAGTGATGTGCATTTAATAAAAAAGGATACTTAACTTCAAGAAGTGTCATTGTGTCACTTATAATGTCACTTTTTAAAAAGTGACACCTAATTTAACACAGTATTTTTTACTTTCAAAATATTTTTTAAATAATTTTTTTAAAAGACCTCTAATTTCACGAGTATTTATGTAAGTTTTCCTTATAATTTTTGTGTCCTTTTTTCAAAGGAAAATTACACCCCTACAGGTGTTTAAACTTCCAAATTCTAAATCCAGGGTTGAAGATTACCTGTGCAAAAATCAGGTTTTCTATATAATTAATCTATCCCCAATTAAAAACCCTAAACATATCCCCAATTTTCTTCCCTCTCTCTCGTCTCTCTCTGCCTTCACTGCCGTCGCCGTCAAGGAGGCGATCGCCGCCGGAGATAATGGGGCAAATGATCTATTTTCCCTTTTCTTTCCTCTCTCAACAATGGTGGCGGCGCCGGCAGGCCGATTGTCACCTCGCAGCGGAGTCGCGCGACACAGCACTATACTCTCGCACGATGACATTTAAGATAGGAAATGGCAAGAGGCGGTCTGGTGGTGCAGCGACACTCTTCTCACGCCCGGAGGAGAATCGCTGCCGTCGCCGCTTTTCATATTGAATATGGCGACCGGTTTTTGCAGAGCGTAGAAAGGCGATTTTGTTGCGAGAATCGTGACCAATTGCGATCTGTTACCGGACATTAAATGTTAACAGTCGCAGGTGAGGTGTTGATGGCGTTGGTGGTGGTGCGGTATATTTTGACAGGATTAGTGGCGAGTTTGTGTGATCTGGCTGTGGTGGTATGTGTGGTGATGTTGCTGGTAATGTGTGTGGTACGTTCAGCAATGTTGATGCTATCGTTGTGGTGGTTGTGCGGTGTTGGGGTAGTGGAGACTGGAGATGCTGGTGGTGGTGCAAGTGGGAGTGGCTGTGGTTGTCGTGGGTGATTTTGTTGGTGTTGGTGTTGGTGGTGGTGGCGGTGGCAGCAGTAACGGGAGTTAGTGGGGATTTTGTTGGCATTGGTGGTGGTGCCGAGTGAGGGTGGCTCGGGATTGGGTGTCTGTGATCAGTTTGGTCCCGTGACTGTAATCTGTGACCTTAAAATTCGAACAATTGTTATTTAAAAGTAATATGTGACCATCAAATTTGAAAATATGTGACCTGTGACCTATACAATTTTTGATATGTGATCTCGAAATTATCTGTGACCTACAAAATTTTTAATTTGTGACCAATGACATGAATTGTGATCTATAAAATCGATAGATAAACTGTGATATGTGACTTCGAAAAAATCTGTGACCTATAAAAACTTTGATTCGTGACCTCAAAATAATCCGTGACCAATTAATTTGATGATATGTGATCAATGAATAAATCTCTGACTTATAATTGTGTAAACGTGACCATTAATTGTATATTTGTGATTTTATTATATTTAATTAATAAATATATTTAATTAATTAAATAAAAACCTGATTTTTGCATTAGTTAAACTTAAAACATGGTCTTTGAATTGTGCATAGTTAATACATGGTTTATGAATTCTTCCCTTTTTTCTATGTAGTAGGCGACCAAGTTGTCCAACATAGTCCACGTAGCCTGAGTGTTGGCTGGTCCATAGTCCTGCTGCCACGTTTTATTAACCTCTTACTTGACCTTATTTTTTAAAATACATTTTAAACGACACATAAAATAATTTTATATATAAATAATTTTTCCCCCTACTGTATAACTACATATTTTCCTAAAAAAATCTCTTACAAAATTTATTCTTAAAAAAAATAAATTTATCGTTTCTCCTCCATTGGAATTCAACATTAATCTCAACTACATAAATATACCAACTTCGTTGCTATGAAATGAATGCATAAGACTAATTAATTATGTTGGGCTGTGCTACATGACCACATCGGTTGACACAAGGGTTGACACATCACACACACATGAGAGCTCGGCATTATTTGTGTCAAACAATGTGATTGAATAACATTTTTCAATTATGTTAATATTGAGATTAACACAAACCAATAGATGTTGGGCAAACGTTAGCTAGAAGCATCATTTTCTATGCATGCTTAGGACTTGGGAAAGATGAAAAATACTAAAAATTAAGTTTCAAGTCTCTATTAGATGTATATAGGTACGTTCATGAATACTTTGAATTAGATTGATTAAGTTCCCAATAAATATTAAAATTAAAGCATTAGACCACTCCACCGCCCTGCCTGAATACATCAATATATGTGATACCAATATTTATGTGAGGTGTAATTAGCGCAAAAGGTCCCAACATTTCAATGTTATCGTGCAAAATTTCATTAATTTTCATTTTTTGACATTTTTGCCCTTATTTTAATGTTTCATTGTAGAAAACGTTATTTTCACCATTTTTAATGTAAAATGATCAAAATACCCTCCCATTTAAATAAAACAAAAAGAAAAAAGAAAAATAAAGAATAAATTACAATCTTATTCTTAAATGTTTTAAAATGTGCAAGTGAGTCCAAATAATTATTAAACGGTCTAATAGTACAAAATGTCCATATGTTTGACTTATACTGTGAAAAACGTCACTATGTTTTAAATTGGTGAAAATGACGTTTTTCATAATAAAACGTGAAAATAGGGATGAAAACGCAAAAAAATTGAAACGTACGACCATTTTTCACAAGAAGTGTCAAACGTAGGTATGTTTTTAACTATTAGGCCTTATTAAAATATTAAAAATAAAAAAATCTCTCTCTCTCTCTCTCTCTCCTCTTCTTTTCCAAATAGGACTGCCATGTTAAGTGAAAAAACTCCGACCAACTATCGTCTAAATCGTCGAACCTCCATATCGCTGAACCATCTATTGATATTTTAAGACCATGAAGAGAGGCATTCTAGTGAGTATAGTCGATTGGTATGTTAGAAATAAAATGGGTCTCTCCGGAACAAGTAATGCCGTCAGTACTTACATTCGCGAGTTGGGTATTTTAGCTTGCAATTCCGAACAAATCTATTGGCATGAAGGTTTCAAGGTTGGACATGGGTGGTATATGTAGAGGGAAGTGGGGGCTTTTCGGTTGTATGGTGGTCTAATAGTTTGTAGGGGCGGAGCCCCATTAGGTCATCTGCCCGCACTAAACTTTTGGGCTCCTCTAGGCCCAAATAATATATATATATATATATATTTTTGAAAGCCTAGTTAACAAGTAACAATCCAGATGGAAGCCCAACCCAAGTAACCACAGCCCATAACCCGTTTACGTTTACCGACTCGGACCCAGTGACCCAGACCCATCATTCTTAACCCATTTTGAAATCAAAATCAAGCCAAACCCTTAATCCGTTAATCGCCTCTCTCTCCATACTAGTCTCTCGCCTGCGATGCCTCTCAAAGTCGAAGCTCCGCCCGTCTCCGTCCCTGCACCGGTCACCGGTGGCCGGCATCTCATAGATTAGGGGCTTTAATCTCCTTCTCTTAGCTCCCTGTAACTAAGTGTAAGCTCCGCCCTCGACCCCTGCTGTCTAGATTAGGCCGAAATTGAAGTCGGTGAAGTGCATCTTCTTTACAGGCCGCAACTAAACCACCGTCTGCCAGGCGTCACTACAGGTCTGCACCAGCTGCCGCCTGTAAAGACTAAAGAAGGTAATTAATTTCGAATTTAGATGTTCTTCCAAATTCCAACTGAACTGCAGTGCTGTGAGTCGTCTGCCGGTGCAAGTCTGCTGCCTAATTTTTCATTTCTTCGATTTTGCCTGCTACCTAATTTTCATTTCTTCGATTTTGCAGATTCTCATTGATTCAGTCATTCTCAGTTTCTCACTCAGTCACTCTGTCAGTAACTTGGTATGTGAATTTATGTTGTGAAATTGGATTGATAGTGTGAAATTGTGAAATACTATAAATTGCATTGTGAATTTGTGATGTGGAAGATGAATTGATATTGTGAAATTGGATTGATAGTGTGAAATTGTGAATTGGATTGTGAAATAGTATAAATTGCATTATGAATTTGCGATTTGGAAGGTGAATTGATATTATGAAATAAGATTGCTAGTGTGAAATTGTGAATTGTGAATTAGATTGTGAAATAGTATAAACTGCATTGTGAATTTGCGATTTGGAAGGTGAATTGATATTGTGAAATTGGATTGATAATGTGAAATTGTGAATTAGATTGTGAAATAGTATAAACTGCATTGTGAATTTGCAATTTGGAAGGTGAATTGATATTGTGAAATTGGATTGATAATGTGAAATTGTGAATTGGATTGTGAAATGTGAATTGCACTTGTGAATTGAAATTGTGAAATTGTGAATTTATGATCTTTTTGTTATTATGAATTATTCTCACTCACTTCAAGTAATAACTGGATATCAAATGTTTAAATCCAGATATCAAATGAATAGATACTTTCAATGAAAAAGGAACGTAGATAGTGTTGATGAGGGGGCATCGAATAATGTGGATGTTGATGAGGGGTTAACGAATGATGTGGAGTTTGATGTCACAAAACTTCCAACTGATCCTTGTCTAAGGATACCCATTTTGGATTACAATGCTAACATCCGAGATGAAGCTCGAAGAGCATATATGTTAAAGGGTCTTTGTCAGCCCCAAGATCATAACTTTCCAAAACAACAATTTGGAGTAACAATTAGACGATTCAATCGTTCGTGGTTTAAAGAGTTCGGTAGTTGGTTGGAGTACAGTGTAGAGAAGGATGCTGCTTATTGTTTGTATTGTTATCTTTTCAAAACAAGTTTTGGAAAGCAAGGTGGAGGTGAGTCTTTTGTTGGTGAAGGTTTTACATATTGGAAAGATAAAAAAAGGCTTCATACTCATGTTGGGCTTCATGATAGTGCACATAATCAAGCTCGCATTAAATGTGAAGTGTTGATGAATCAAGAGCAACACATTCAATCAGTTTTCTACAAACAGTCAGAACAAGCAAGAAATGCATATGTTACACGCCTTAATGCATCCATTGATTGTGTTCGAGTTCTTTTGCGACAAGGGCACTCATTTTGAGGTCATGATGAATCTGAGGATTCTCTCAATCTAGGTAACTTCTTAGTGCAATATCAATTTTTGGCTGCTCATAATGAAGTTATCAATGCCATCACATTGGGAAATGCTCCTCACAATTGCAAATTGACATCACCTGATGTTCAAAAGGATATAGTAAATGCTTGTGCTATTGAAATGATCAATGTTATTATCAAAGATGTTGGTGACTCGCTATTTTTTATTCTAGTTGATGAATCTTGTGATGTGTCAATGAAGGAGCAAATATCTATTGTTTTACGTTATGTAGACAATAGTGGGCGTGTCAATGAACGCTTCATAGGGATTGAACATGTTACAAGTACCGCGGCTCTATCACTTAAGGCTGCAATTGATAAGGTATTTTCTAGATATAACTTGAGTATGTCTAGATTGAGAGGACAAGGTTATGATGGAGCAAGTAATATGCAAGGTAAGTTTAAGGGTCTGAAAACACTCATTTTGAATGAGAGTCCATGTGCTTTTTACATTCACTGTTTTGCTCATCAACTCCAACTTGCGCTTGTGGCTGTGGCAAAGAAGAACATCCCTATTACTAACTTCTTTGGTGTGGTTGGGAACGTAATAAATACTGTTGGAGCATCTTCCAAACGATGTGATCTTCTTCGAGAAAAACAATTAGACTTTATTGTTGAGGCATTGGAAAAAGGTGAGATTTTAAGTGGACGGGGACTTAATCAAGAAACGACCCTTCAGCGCTCTGGTGATACACGATGGAGTTCACATTATAATTCTTTGGTCAGCTTGCTTGCCATTTTCTCTTCTATTGTGGATGTACTCGCAATAATTATTGAAGATGAGTCTTGTTCTTGTGATCAAAGATCTAATGCAACAAATTTATTGGAGTTGATACAAGGATTCAATTTTGCATTTAATCTACAGTTGATGAGAAGTGTGTTGGGGATTTCAAATGAACTGTCAAAGGCATTGCAAAGAAAAGATCAAGATATTGTGAATGCAATGCAATTGGTAAGATTGTGCAAACGACGACTCCAAATAATGAGAGACGAAGGGTGGGACTCCTTTTTGGAAGAAGTATGTTCTTTTTGTCAAAAATATTATCTTTATGTACCCAACATGGATGATATGTTTGTACGCCTTGCAATTCCTGGTCGCCCTCAGCATAATTCTCCAGAAATTACAAATTTACATCATTATCGAGTAGATTTGTTCTACTCTGTCATCGACTTACAACTTCAAGAGTTGAATGATCATTTCTCGGAGGTAAATACAGAGTTACTCCTTTGTCTAGCTTGTTTATGCCCACAAGATTCATTTTCTTCTTTTGACAAAAAAAATTTGATTAGACTTGTTGAGCTTTATCCATTAGATTTCTCTGCAGTAGATGGTATTGTACTTAGCGATCAACTTGAGACTTATATTTTTGACATGCTCTAACAAAGAGTTTGAAGGGTTGAATGGCCTTGGTGATCTTGCGGAGAAGTTAGTTTTGACAAAAAAAGATAAGGTATATCCGTTGGTTTACAGACTTTTGACTTTAGCATTGATTTTACCAGTTGCTACCGCTACTGTGGAGAGTGTTTTTTCTGCAATGAGCATCGTAAAGAATAGATTGTGCAATCGGATGGGTGATCAGTGGATGAATAATAGCACTATTGTTTATGTAGAGAGAGATATATTTTTGAAGCTCGATAATGAAGTTATTGTACGACGATATCAAAATATGAAAACTCGCAAGGAACAAGTTTAATATATAAATTATGTCATTTTTAGTGTTGTTGTAATATTGTTTTATTTTTTTATCATCATTAAATCTATGACCAAAATCTCGAAGTTCGGCGTCGAAAAATGATGCCCGCACTGAACATAAATCCTGGCTCCGCCCCTGGCAGTTTGGATGGTGGTTTGTTGGAGTTTTTTGACTTCTAAAGTAGCTGACCCATTTGAAGAAGAAGAGAAGAGGGAGAGAGTTTTTTTTTTTTGTTTATTTTTATATTTTAATAAGGCCTAATAGTAAAAAAATCTTTACGTTTGACACTTCTTACGAAAAATGTTTATACGTTTCAATTTTTTTTTTGTTTTTTCATCTCTATTTTCACGTTTCATTGCGAAAAATGTTCTTTTCACCAATTTGAAACGTATGAATGTTTTACACACTATAAGCCAAACATAGGGATATTTTGTACTATTAAACCTTTTAATAATTATTTGGACTCACTTGCATTTTTTAAAACATTTAGGAGTAAGATTGTAATTTTTTCTTTTTTTTTGTTTTATTTAAATGGGAGGTTATTTTGATCATTTTATATTAGAAAAATGGAGAAAATGGATGTTTTATGCAATGAAACGTTAAAATAAGGGCAAAAATATCCAAAAAAAAGGTAGGGACCTTTTATGCTAATTACCCTTTATATGAGGGACATTTAATCGGATAGAAGCTTACCAACGTTGACTAAACAATGGGTATTCATATATGTTGAGCCACCGACGGCATTGGCCTTAGCTAAGCATAGATTGATGAAAAAAGTCATATGGCCAAGGTTGGAGACAAAGGGGCCCTCAACCAGGAAGCAGGGCTGTAGATTGATAGTTTATTATGGACTGGTTATGTCGTGACAGTGAACATGACATAACATGTCAATCACCACACAAATGATATTGACATGGTTTTGAAATTATCCCGCTTCAAGGTAAGATGAAAATGCATTGTGTAAACGTTTGTAACTTGTTAGATGGAGTGAAAACGATCACTCCTTCTATCTGAGGTGGCCAGGATTTTGTTTTCATAAAGAAGTGGGCATTTCTACATGATAATCACAATTTTGGTCAAAGCTTTATCCTGAACTCAAGGCCCCTCGTTTTACTTTTCACCCACGACATCCTCGAGGCTCACCTATGCTTGAGGTCCAGACGATCGAAAAAACCGTTCCTTACTTGGACACATTTTGACCGATCTCGAGGACCAGTTAACATGACCTCCATGGAGTCAGCCACTAACCATTTATCGAGGTTGGTCCTGGGACCTCGAGTTTACAAATTAATCATGTGATTGCTCCATTTATCCACTCTCTCACTCTTTCTCTCCTCCTTTAGTTCTTTGTCCTAGATTGACTCTACCTCTACAATTTCAACATTATCCAAACACTCTTCTCTCACAATTTGAGATGAACTTGTTTGGAAAACTGAGTGATTTGTGTGTAGATACACATATCAACTAATTAATATAAATAACATAATTCAATAATTACATAAATATTATAATATGATAACATTATAATTTAACAGTAAGAAGAGTGTTGGAATGCAAGCTTCGAGAGTCACATCGAAGATATTGTCTTAAAGTCCTAATGTCTCCCTTTCTTATGGGTATTGTCGACGGTTCACTGCTCCAACATAAAACTCATGTAGCTTACAACCGATTCTCCTTATATAGACATGATCATAGGGAGATAAGTGAACGATTTTCTCATCGAGTTGTCAAAATAGTATAGTATAAAATTATAGAGAAGAATAATTTAAGTTGTTGTATTCTAGTTCTTTTTTCAATGAAATATAACCAACTTTTATAGGTGAATATCAACCCCCACACTTATATCATTAAAATATAGGTTACAATATGTATTATGGTGTTTTAATTTTATGTTAAAATTGAAAATTAAAAGGTTTTAATTTGAAAGGTCAAAACTTTAATTATTAAGTTACAACAATACCCTACAAGTTTTAAACTTTCAAAATAAATAAATAAATATAATATACAGCGACAACGTTATACTATGTAATATGTGTAGGCGGCTTTTGGATTTGAACCTAACTTAGCCCCCATTTGGCCCCCTATTTCTTTGGAAATGAAATAAGTGGAATAGTATTTTTTTTTTTTTTTGAAAAAATGAGTGATTGAAAAAAAGGAAAAGTTTTTGATTTACGTGTAATATTATTTCATGTAAGATTGTGCGGTTGAAAACAGATGAGAGAAAAATGGAATGTAATATAATGAAAATTAATGGGGACCACACGGGGGATAACAATTTCCATTTGAGGAAGTCATAATGGACTTAATCTTAAATGAGGCCCCTTTGGTCAAACTTCAATTGTTCCACAAAATATCGATTTAGGCTCTACTTCATAGAGGGTAGCACTTTTAATGGTCATTCGCTCTAATCTTGATTTAGTAAGAGTATCTAGGAAATAGCTCAATCCCATAGCCACGACCTCGTGGCAACTCATACATATGTGAGTCTTCCATAAGGATGAATATAAATAAAATAGTGCTATTACAAGTCATGCAGTGTGGGATGTTCTACCATATTGAACATTCTTTATGGAATCTCCAATCACAAATGTTGAGTTACTCCCGAAGGCAACTCCCTTAGGGCTTTAAATTCATCCTCCTCGATGATTTATTATGTCCATTACAAATTAAATCCTTCTTGGGCAATAATTTGGTGCTATCAATTTGCAAAGCTTTTATTACTCCCCAGCACTTCTACACATCTGCAAATATTTTCAAAATATAATCAAATAAATACATGAAATTTTTAATTTGACTTTAGTAACATGTTTGGGCATATGTATCCATTGAACTCTTGCATTTCACCTGCAAATCTACAATTTAACTTTTAACACGTTTCAAGAGTTAGTTTACAAATAATAATAATAACATATATGATGTTTTTATTTGAAATTTTAAACATCTCCCCATTTCAAAGATATTCATTTTGTGGAACTTAATTTTCATGGCCATAGTTTCTCCATCATGTCATCTATATGAATATGATCTGAATATGGGAAACACATGCACTTTTCCTAGCCAAAATGTCCTACATGGCCACACACTAGCAAAATAATGTTGCCAATCTTCTAACTTCTCCAGGATATGCTGGATCTTAGAGATACGCTAAAAAAATTTCTTAAATACACACTAGTACTAGCAAAAGGATTAGTTTTGAGATCCAAATGTAATTTTAAAGAAAATTGGTTAACTATATAATATGATCAACTATTTAGATGATGATCAAAATTGAGTATATATAAATAATAATAAATTCCATTTGATGACCCTCATATTTAAGCCATCTATAATGTGCTTTGTTGAAATCCATCAACCGTTATGTTTTTCTCTTTTGACAGATTAAAAATGATGCATATGTTTGTTAATCCCACATTTCCTCATTTCTATTCCATAACAGTAATTAATAAATACATAAACAAGTGGTTTATAAGGCTAAATATATCTCTTCCAATGTCTGCATAATATACTAAATAATTGATTATATAAAGAATACCTACCGAAGTAGTTGTCCAATTCCACATAGAAACGTATATATTCCGTCGGTTATAAAGTATAAATCACCATCACATAAATTAGATAGAAACATATAAAGTTGTATTTAGCAATAATAATAACATTAGAATTTAAATAAAATCTAATGATATCACAAGATAAAATCACCAAAATTAAATCAATGGACTTAAGAAACATACAGAGCCTGTGATCAACAGTACATCTAATCACGAATAAGATAAACAATACCGTAAATCAAATTTACATTCTGCCTCCTAAGATTTAAGAACTTGCACTATGTCTTGCTAGGAAAAAGAAACATGCCATACAAAGAATTTTGTGAACCTATTTTAAAGACTTAAATTGACAATTAAATCTTCATTATATAAGTTTAAATTGTTACTTAAATTTATTTGTTAGCTTTTAACTTTTTTCATCTCATCGAACATGCCTTTTTTTCAAATAAAGTTATCTTTCCACATCTAAATATGGGTAAATAAAATTTGTTTTGTTGCCAATAAACTATTTGACTCAAAAGAATACAAGCTCATATTAAACATATATCAAAACAAAAGTACCAATTATTCCAATTCATTCTTCGACCTCTTTCTCTTGACATTTTTCTCTTGCTCTGGAGAACAAAACAAACAATAATACAAGTTAAATTCAGAAGGCTAAATTTTCACATGTCTGAAAGAGTTTAATCTCCTATTTCCATCTCAATACATACATATCTTTTAAAACACAAATTTTAGCATACAACACAAATACATGCATCATATCTTTAAATTACATTTCAATTTTAAAATATAGCACCAAAATAAGCAGCGTGTTCTTGTCAACGAATATACCGACAACCTAAATCACATTTTCTGCCACTACAAGTAATCAAATAAGGTCTTAAAACACATCATAAAAAGGACATATCATTTATACAAATATTTTAATGTGCCAAAAGTCCTTAACCTTTCTAAGCCTAATTTCTTAAGTAATCATGATGTACATTTCTTGTTTTCTAGGATTCATATTTCTCAGTTCTGTACATGCTTCGTGATCAAACATCAAACTCATAAAATCAATCATAATCTTATATTTATCAATATGAACCCATTTAGATAAGTATCGATTTATACACGTACATGCACACACAACTATTTAGTATCTTCAAGTAAATAGAAGTTACCTTACAAATTAATATGCATGCAAAGGCGAAGGCAGAAGTGGGAAAATGATAATTATTTGGAGAAATTTTATTAAACGTAAAAAATTTGAAATTTCATGTCCCTTTTACAGTGTAAAAGTTCAACACCCCACCACAATGAAAATTAATTCATTAAAAAGAGGTTACATCTAATATAATGATATTTTAGTTTTATATTAAATCTGAAATTGAAAATAAGCCTGAAAATTAAAAAATGTATTAATTTTAAAATTTAAAACTTATCAAAATATATATTACAACAATATCTTCATCAATTCTAGTTATTGTTAAGCAAAATTTAGATTCAATTTATAATAAGACAAATTTGGACAAAATTCAATATACAATTTAAGTTGTTTATGACATTTAATCTCAATTTCAAATAAAGTTTAAAGCTCAGCACTACTCAACGGTTTTAGAACATGAATGCTTTATAAATGCTTTACGGCAGATATAGCGTAGAATCCTCAATTCTAGTGTTAATCTCACCAAAATTAATACTATAATTCAAAAGGAAGGAAAGATACTAACTTTTATTTGGGCACAAGATACTAACAAATAGCCAAGAAGGCTACAAGATTGCTAATGAAAAATGCACGTTGGAGTGAGATTTAAAAATGCTGTTAAATTCAACAGTTGGACAATTCATTCACTTTGAAATTTATACACTAACTTCTATACACAAACTACGCCAACATGATTTTAGATTGTTGGGAAAAATAAGTGATTTTTATGTGTGTGTATCAACTAATAAATATAAATAACATAATTCAATAATTACATAAACATAATAATATTATAATATTATAAATCAACAATAAGAAAAGAGTTAGAATGCAAGCCTTGGGGTCGCGTCGAAGACGCTGTCCTAAATTCGTATTGCCTCTCTTTTGTGCGGCTACTTTTGACACTACACTGCTCCAAGATAAAATCTACATGTCTCACAATCGATTTTCCTTCTGTGCTCACAACCATAGGAAAATAACCGAACGAGTCTCTTATCGAATTGCCAAAATAATATAGTATAAAATTGTAGAGAGAATAATATTTTAAGTTGCTGTATTGTAGTTCTATTTTTCAATGAGATATAACCACCTTTTATAAGTGAATATCATCCCCACAATTAAACCATTAAAATATAAGTTAAAATGTATCTTATAGTGTTTTAATTTTATGCTAAAATGAAAATTAAAAGGTTTTAATTTGACATGTTAAAACTTTTATTCTTAAGTTACAACAGAAGTTCAGTGTTCACCTCTCACAATACTCTAGCATCTTCAAGGACTCTAAGACAAAATAAATATCTAAGTGACTAAATCCTACTAGGATTATACTTCTACCTCTATAAATACAAGGCTTTTGCTCATTATCCAGGTACGATTTTATATACTTTAGCTTATAGCCTTTTGCATAAATTTACTTCTCGTTAACTTAAGCATCGGGACAAACAGGACACAGCTCGACGCCTTTTTTTCAAGTACCAAAATTTTTAGTTCATGCTTGTTATCAATCATGGAGGTTTTGTTCGTGTTCATCCTCAGTATTTGAGCTCATAAATCAATAGGTGCAAATTTTTGGTAGCATCAATGACTTCGTCTATGGGAAACACTACCAAAAGTCATGGTAAATATACATTCAGGACCTCTTCCAGCAAGCTCATCCGCTCTAGTTCAACCCTCTATCGAAGATCCCAGGATCTACTAGCTAGGTCACCAGAAGTGCAACTATTACTTCGATGGCATTCGAAGATCTCTCTGTCAACAAGTTGTTGCATTGATTCAGTTACTATGCTAACAGATTTTATGACTGATGCTCGAGCTCTTCGTCTCGCTCTTGATATGGGTGGTGCGAAGGTCTTCAGGTCAACTACGGCCACCTCTTACGCCCTTCGATTCGGGGTTCGTCACCATAACCTCAAATGAAATTTCCAAAAACATTCAAGATGGAATAATAGTCGGCCTATTCCAAAACAATCAGTGCTTGACAGTTTTAATTGAGAGATTGACTTTTAAGGTTGATATTTATACATTACGTAATACCGGAGTTCTAAAATAAATTTACGACCTCGTATGTCGAGATTCTTACATTGGTTTGTTTATACTACACAACGTTGAGATCCAAACTAAAGGCCATGCAACTTTTCAGACAACAACAACGAATGAGAAAGATGAAGCTCAAAACAAGTATTGCAAAGAGCTTCCAATATTTAAAATTACTCCAAAAATAGTTGTTTATTACATAAAATGGGATTGAGGTAATAGCATATACTATAGGGCTCGAGGGCCTGCCAAAATCCTCCAGACCATTTTCATCGTCACCTTCAGTTGCTTCCTTCGTCTCAGAGAGCTCCTCGAGTACAACTCGAGTAATCATCTTCATATCCTCAATCTCAACTTGTGGCCCCTTTGATCGAAGGAAAGCCCGAGTTTACTTTAAGGCCTAAAAATACAAATTCAAAATGGATTTTTAACGGATGAATTGTCTAAAAATAAAATTATTTTTAATTTTTTATATATTTTTTTCCTTTACGGGCCCTGCCCTGCCTAGCCAATCCATTCAGGATGGGGCGAGGCTGATTTTTTTGCCATCACTAGTTCCTTGTCCTAGATTGACTCTACCTCTACAATTTCAACATTATCGGAACACTTGGGTCTCGAAATTCGGGTTGAACTCTAGTGTTCATCTCTCACAAAACTGTAGCATCTTCCAGGACTATTAGACAAGTTAAGGTATCTAAGTGACTCAATCCTACTAAGATTGCACTTCTACCTCTATAAATACAGGACTTTTGCTCATTATCCAAGTACGCTTTTACATACTTTAACTTATTGCCTTTCGCATAACTTTCGTTCTTGCTAACTTAAGCATCAAGACAATGATGACACAACTTGATACCATTATTTCATATACTAGAAATTCTGTTAGTGCTTGTTCTCAATTGTAGAGATTCTGTTTGTACTCATCTCCAGAGCTCGAGAGTCAACATGTGTAAATTTTTGATAGCATCAGTAATCATTGAAAGATCCTACAAGAATTTGAAGTCAACAATATACATACCTATATTTTTAATTTTGCGATGTCTATGTCTATTGTACATAATCCAAAATAAATTATAGAAATTAAAAAGGTAGATCTATATCATTGGGCTATATGTACAAACTAAAAATGGGAAATTTATGCTTTTCACCCTCAATCTTTGCGAAATGTAACAATTATATCATTTATCCTTTTTAGCATAATATAACCCCGACTTTTCAATTATATAGCAAACTTGTCATTTCTTCCATGTTGTCTATTAAATGATGGACTTACCCTCCTCTTTAAGTAAACAAAAATAAAAGAAAACAATAAAACAACAAAATAAATAAATGGAAGTTACAAAAGAAGCCCTTT
Source organism: Olea europaea var. sylvestris (assembly GCF_002742605.1). Classification (NCBI taxonomy): domain Eukaryota; kingdom Viridiplantae; phylum Streptophyta; class Magnoliopsida; order Lamiales; family Oleaceae; genus Olea; species Olea europaea. The sequence continues at coordinate 4,799,225 of NC_036257.1, read as the reverse complement.
AACTTTTCAAAAGTACAAATAAATTTCACTTAAAATAATTAAATATATATATATTAATACAAAACTAAAAAAAATAAAAAATAAAAAGTAAAATTTCAATTTCCTCACCCATCCATCGCCACGCCAATCCACCCCTTCAATGGTCATAGTTCAAACACGACCTTCACAAATGCAATCACGTTGATTGCGCATGGACACCACCACCACCTTTATCCATAACAGATACACGAAAACAGAAAAAGGGGGACATACCAAATGTAGGTGCCAACACGTATTGGACACCTGCCTGCTGGCTCCACGGACGTCAGAACTTCCTAGTAGAGAACTATAAGACCAAGGCGTTTGAAGATTTACATACAGTGAAAAAGAGTTATCTAGTTTAGTTAATTTCCAGTAATTGGAATGACGTTATCTTTATCATCAATTTTCTACTCTCTCATACATGCATATATTTGTCTGCTCCATTAGAAAGTGATAACATTGTCTTTCAACATCCTATAGCACTGGCTCATTTTGAAGGTTCAAATTGAAATATATAGTATTTATGACTTAAAAACAAAGGCAGTCAACAGAACCTAAATCACATTTGAAGGGTGGGCAAAAAACACCAAACAAGGAGCCAGAGTAGCTTGGTTAGAGAATATGGGCTTAACCATGATGTTGGATTTTCAAGCCCTTCCCCTAGATTAATTGCTACTTACCAAGAAGCAGAGAAAGAAAAACATGTGCAACAATCCATTCAGTTACACAGCTTCTAATTTCAAAATCAAAGGTCTCAAAGAAAGTAGAAAAAGGCAAATTAACAGGAAGAATAAGAGAAAAAATACAATAAACACATCAGTATTTTCTCATTCGAGAACAAGATCAATAATTTTACCTCAAGAGGATCAGTTTCTGATGTAGGACAAATTAAAAAATAGAAAGAAGAAGCAAGAAAGAGGGGAGAAACCGGAGAAGAAGCAGAAATTCATGGGGGAGAGGAGAGGGGAGAGGAAGGAGAAGTCATAGGCAACAAACCACAAAAATATTCTTCAACTCATTAAAACTAATAAAATTACATCGCAAATAGGTTTAAATAGTAAAGATTAAAACCCTAAGTAGAATGGACTTGGGCCAACACAAGCCCAATTACATAAATAAAATCTAAAACATAAATAAAGTCGAACTAAAAATAAATAAAAAATAGATGTCATCATCAACTCTCCCGGGGTGGGAGAAAAACTCGACCATGTCGAGTTGATAGATAGTATAGGCTGCATTCAATTTGATACTCCAAATGCGTCAAGCCACGGGGGACGATCTTTCTGACAAACCAAGTAACGAAATTCCATAATTGATAGTACTAAAAACTGTAGCTTATTCCCAAGAATATGATCTGACCAAGGGGGGCGATCTTTCCTTCTAACCATGTACTTATACTGGACTCCAAATAACCAATATTCATGCACCTCATCTTCAAGATTTTCACATGATTGTATATAATGAGGAGCATAAGAAGCACGTCGATCTACCCAACAAACAAGAAAGTACTAAATCTTGCCATCATTGGTCAATACAACACGTTCATCTAAAATAATATCAATTTTATCTTTGTGTGCTGTGATAGATGGTATTGAAGTAGAAATATCAACATAGTCAAGTTGGGGGTCCATAAAGCTAAGTAGAAATAGATTATCAAAGGAAGTAACACGGTGTTTGTAAGTAATGAAGTCCTCAATATTTAAAGCAGAGTGGTAGCCAAAATGTGATGAAAGGGCAATGACATGTGCATTTGAACCAACATACTTTAAAATTTTTAAAGGACCAGCACTACAAGCTTGCAATATAACATAATCCCCAATATTAAATTCAAAATATCGTTTATATGAATCAGCTTGAAATTTATATAATGTATTACTTGCGTCATGTTGTTTATTGATCTCAATATGTAAGTCATGAAAATGATATACAAATGTTTCAGCTGACAACGACACACTAGTATGCGGGATATGGGAATAAAATATAACAGTCGCCTAGACTTATAACTATGAACAACTTCAAATGGATTCAGACCTAAAGACTGATTTACAGAATTGTTATATGCAATTTGAACAGTTGGAATGATCAAATTCCAATTTTCTAGAGTTTCCTTGCAAAGAGCATGATTACACAAATCATCAATACTTTTGGGTGGGATAAGAGTAGGACACACGACATTTGACTGAGAGGTATTGGGAACAAGGGGTACAATACCTAGACTCATATGAAAAGTCCGAATACTATATAAGGTGGTGTCCTCACTGTCATCCAATTCATCAAATTCTTGAAGTTTAGGTTCATAGATTTGATTTTCTAATCTCTCATCGCTCATATTCTTTTGTTCTTCAATGAATAAGGCTCTATTAAAACATTCAGAAGAAATGTGGCCAAAGTCTTTATAGTTGAAGCACTGCAAATGAGAAGAAGTTATTGAAGTTTCAAAATCTTGACCTTTATTTTCCAACGGAAGAGAAGCATTAGATGGGGGAGGACCTAGAAAAGACTTAATAGGAAAAGGTGGTGTTGATGAGATGAAAGGAGGAATGTCACTACGCCTTCGATATGAAGAAGAAGATCTTGGGATATTATGACCTTTACACTTATTTTCCCAAATGGGAGGAACATTAAACGAGGAAGGCTCTATGATAGACTAATGACGAGATGGCGCTAATGACATGGGTGAATGATGGTGATCGCGCTTTTCATAAAGAGTACTAATGGTCAACTCATAATCTCTAGCTAAAGAACAAGCGTGATCAAGAGTAGTGACACCTCGAAAGAAAAGTTCACGCCTAAGATCATATCTTAGACCTTAGCTAAACCTACTCAAAGTCGTGGTCTCATCCTCAATGACATGACATTTGGTTCGAAATTCCTCAAATTGTGCAATATAGTTAGTCACTAACCGATTCCCTTATTTAAGAGCAGTCCATTGAGTAAAAACTTCAAAATCTAAGCAACTATCAAAAGTTGAAGTGTGTAATTTAGTGTCCCTAAAGAAACTCTCCTTATGATGAGGAATAGAATGAGTACCGTGACGGTTATAAGCTCGTTCTTGTCGACAAATTTGTTCCCTATCACTACGATCGTATCTAAAATATTTTCGATCTCCTCGTCAATGACAATAATGTCTACGATGGGATACTTCAGAATTATCAACGTCGACCGAATGAGGGATTTGCTCAAAATTGTTCAAATTAGCAGAGAGGACCTTACTCTCTTCAAGAGTAGCAGTCATTTGGGTTTGGATAGCCGCTATTTGTTGGGTGAGTGCATCAAATTGTGAATGGTCCATGTTTAGGTATAGAAACTAGAAGTGACAAGACGATCAGTCAACCACTATGAATGCACTATATTAGTAGCTAAATGATGTGCAACAGAGAGATCAATGAACAATAAGTGCAAATAATGGAAAATAACTTGAACCATTTTTATTTTTTTTTTAATTTTAAATTTGGAGGATTAAGCAAATCCAAATATTGCAAACTAAATTTGTTGATACATGTAAAATAGCAAAGCAAGGGTTAAACACTAGTTAAAAGACTTTATCACTTGAAATAGATTTAGGGGTTAAAAGCAATTCGACAAATGATGAATCAAAACCTCACGCGAGGTAAGTAGGGAACCAATGGAAGTTAAGTCATTCAATGATTCTGATAAAGTGTGGTTAAGGCTAATACTGTCAAGGTAACAGCAACACAAATTTTTAATTAATGCAATTTTTAAAATGTAGTAGTATAAACCAATACTAAATAATTTTTTTTTTTGGCGGAAAATGACGAAAAATACTAAAATTGAAATTTTTTTCTATGGGTGAACAGCACTTGTGAACAATAACTCTTTTTTTTTTTTTAGCTAAAAATGCTAAAATTGAATTTTTCGGGTGTGAATAGTACCCGTTAGCAGTAACACGATTTTTTTTTATTTTTTATTTTTTACAGAGACAAAGAACTAAAAAAAAAATTAAAAAACGCTGCTTTTACGCTAAATCTTTTTCAATTGTGCTGTTTCAAAAATTTTTGGGAAGAAAATAAGAAGAGATTTTTGGATTGTATGAGAGGAAATACCCAAAATTCGGGTCCGATACCAAATTTGATGCAGGACGAATTAAAGAATAGAAAGAAGAAGCAAGAAGGGAAGGAGAAACCAGAGAGAATGGGGGGAGAAACCAGAGAAGAGAGAGAAATCAGGGGGGAGAGGAGGAGGAAGAAACCATAGGTGACAAACCACCAAAATATTCTTCAATTCATCAACTTCTAAAATTACACCGCAATTAGATTTAAATAGTAAAGACTAAAACTCTAACTAAAATGAACTTGAAACTTAGGCCACTACAAGCTCAATTACATAATTAAAAATCTAAAATATAAATAAAGTCTACAAAATAAAATAAAGTCCAATTAGAAATAAAATAGATGATGTCCTCATTAGTGTTTATATATACTTCGTTTAAATTGACGTTAAATGATTTTAGTCAAATTTAAATGTCGGTTTTGCTACTCTTTTAAATTCGTTGAGTTGAATTATCAAATTTTCGTTAAAGTTTCAAGAGTAAATTTTATTTCCTCAAAAATAAGAATTTACGTTTTGATTATATATATAAAAGAAATTACACATCGAGTTTTTAAAAATGAAAAAAAAAATGGAATGTTACAGCTTGGTATTAGGTGCAGGTCTACCTTTCTGTAGATCGAGTAAAATTTGTATTATTTTACCATTATACATAATTTGAATTTTCGTTAAGTGAATTATGTGCAAATTTGTAATTCCAACGTCTAGAACGACTTGACTTAGTCTATGATTCATGATTAGGGGTGTTGATTAATAACTTAATTATAACATTGGAAAAAAAAATTAGGTGAACAGTGATAACGATTACTGTTCATGATGAACAGTAAAGCAATAATAAAAAATTTAAAAAATTTATCAATTTGTTCAAATGATTTTTTTTTTTTTTTTTTTTTTTTTTTTTTTTTTTAAAATAATTTTTTTTTTTTTTTTTTTTTTTTTTTTGCTGTATAGTTTGTTTGTGATACCAAGTATTTAAGAAATGCTGTTTGATTTGAGATCTCGACGTATGTGATTTCATAGTTTTGCTCCATTATATATTAGTATATATTTTTTTTTTTAACAAGGATCTGGATTCGAAGTTACAAAGTTTAGATTTGAAAACTTATACTTTAAATTAGTGTACGATAATGCAAAAATATAGGCTAGCAACTGAAAATATATCAGTTTGGTTCTGTGATGGATCCGTGTTTCAACACCTTCGTAATATTGCCCTAGTGTTCCGCAGATAATTTTATAATTTGTACAACGTTCTTCACAATCTCAGTGTTGCATTTTCAGACTATAAATCTGGTTAACAAGATACAAACTCTATTTTTCCAACATGGAAAAAATAAAAAATAATAAAATTGGAGTTTGTACCTGAACAACCTTTATTTTAGACTTGTAATAAATTTTCATTTTAGCACACTGGAATTCTTCTTTTATTTTAGTATTTCTGAGAAAATAGCTTTACTACGAATCACATGTTAAAGTTAAAATTGAATCTATAACACAGTATCGTGCTATGATTTTAAATACCACAGACATTTTTCTTTTCATTTTCTAATTGTTTTGAGCAATGCATCAACCTTTCAAAGATAAATGTGTTTACATGAGTATTTTACCTGGGAACATCTTAAATAAAAATTTTGTGTATTGTATTGTAATTATTAAAAAAAAAAATCTAAATGATTAACATTTGTATTAAAACTATAAAAGCATAGTATATAATGTGATCTCGATAACAAAAGAAATCAAACATAATTTGACAATTATGTGACTGAACTGACTTGTTTGCGTGTCTTGCACGTTCAAGACATCTACGAGATATATGTCAATTGTGTATATAGGACTAGAGATCATGTATATCGAGACTGTTCATAACCTTATAAACTCACTTTTACCTTAATGGGGATATATGAAAGTTGTGGTTAGAGATGAGATGCTAGAAGATAACCTTTTACAGCACCCAAGCATGATTGAGTTCGACATATATTATCAGACCCTTTTAGACTAATGGATTGAGAGCATACAACCATAGCTGGAGCTAAAAGATGAGATCACTGACGAAGTAAGATGGGGTTGATGTTGGAAATTTATTTGTTTGTTGTTCAAAATCAAAAGAAAAACCATGCGGTCGCATGAGGCCCTCTCGAAAATGGGAGGGTCGTGGAGGATGTAACCATGTGACCGCATGGGCTATAGCCATGAGCCATGCGGTCACATGGTTATAAAAAAACTAACCGTTAGGTTAGTTTTTGGCCTTTTTTATTTGAAATTTGTGGTTTTTCATCCTTGTTTTGCACCATTTCGTGAAAAACTTGCCAAGGTCTATAAATAGGTGATCCAAGTGCAAGAAAAA